>NC_056699.1:3788991-3961491 GCF_018831695.1 Puntigrus tetrazona
AAAATAAAAATAAATAAATAAATAAATATATAAATATATATATATATATATATATATATATATATATATATATATATATATATATATATATATATATATATATATATATATATATATATATATATATTTTTTTTTTTTTTTAGAGAGAAAAAAAATAAATTATAAAATTAAAATTTTTATTTTATATATATATATATATATATATATATATATATATATATATATATATATATATATATATATAGAGAGAGAGAGAGAGAGAGAGAGAGAGAGAGAGAGAGAGAGAGAGATTTAAAAAGTAATAAATTGCAACATTTATGATTTTTCTCTATTTTTCATCAAATTAATACAGGCTTTGTGAGCATAATTGCTGCACGTTTAATTTCAATTTCCATTTTGTTGTTAATTCCAAAACGACTTTCTGGTAATCCCGCGCAACATGTCTCCAGAATCTGTGTAAATTCCATTTTCTCACGGAGGAAAACAGACCTGTGTAACCTTAGAAAGCCAGCTTTGTCAAACCTCCCGTCTCATGGCAGCAAACACTCTCCAGGTGGCGGCTTTCTGCTGGAGATCAAACCGTTAAATGATTACCTTCCCCTCACACTGAAGTCTGCCTCGAGTCAACATTGTCTCTGACCTCCATTTTCAACGAAACTCAAACTAAACTGAAGATAAAATGCTGTAATTGTTTCATTGGAAGTCCCACCTGAGACCGTTTAGGCTGGGGGATAAACGTCGCGGCTGATGCCCGTGTTCCAGTAGCTTGCTCACGTATTGGGGGATTTGGAGTGAAAGGGGAAGCTCTGGCCCGTGCCCAGGGGCCACAGCATTAGCATTCTGTGCACTGGTAAGGCTATCCAGGGAAAGGCTCCCGAAGTCACAGAGCAAGGGATAAAGGTAATTGCTAATGGATGTGTGCACCTGCTACAGTGGGCCTTGAGTCTGCCATGAATGGAGAGACGAGCGAAAGAGAGGGCGAGGAAGAAAAGAGGTGGGGAGGGGAAGAGCTTTGAAAGAGAGAGGGAGAGAGAGGGCCATGTTTTTTGGCCTGTTGTCAATGTACAGCTCCGGTACCAGATTCTCTGCTATTCAGTGAGAAACACACACACACACACACACACACACACACACACACACACAAGAACCTGTTTGTGACTGACTCGTTCCAGAAATTCAAAGATGTTGCTGTTCCTCTCCAAAATCCTTATGAAAACAAATATTATGCATATAATTGATCTATCTATCTATCTATCTATCTATCTATCTATCTATTAGTGCTGTCAAACAATAGTTTATGTTAGTTTATATTATATATTAAATAAATTTATACATAATGTCAAATATAAGAAAATAATCCATTTAAAATGTAAATACAGGTGCATCTCAATGAGTTAGAATGTCATGGAAAAGTCCATTTATTTGAATAATTCACCTCAATTGTGAAAATTGTCTTCAAAAAGCTGGTCAGCAGTAGGAAGCATGAGGTGCTCCAAAATGTCTCGGTAGACGGGTGCGATGGCGTTGGCTTTAACACAAATGGACCAAGCCATATAAAATCATCACGGACTGTGAAAACTTGACACTGGACTTCAAGCTTCTCCACCCTTTCTCCAGACACTAGGACCTTGGTTTCCAAATGAAATGCAAAGTTTGCTCTCATCTGAAAAGAGGACTTCGGACCACTGGGCAACAGTCCGGTTCTTCTTCTCCTTAGCCCAGGTAAGACTCCTCTGACGTTGGTTCACGACTGGCTTAACAGGAGGAATACGACAACCGTAACCAAACTCCTGGACACGTCCGTGTGTGGTGTCTCGAGGCCTCGACCCCAACCTCAATCCATTCCTCGTGATATTCACTCAAACTCTCAAATCATTGTGCTCGACGATCCTCACAAGGCTGCGGTTCTCTCGCTTGGTTGTACATCCTTTTCCTCCACACTTTTTCCTTCCACTCAACTTTCCGTTAACATGCTGAGATACAGCACTCTGTGAACAGCCAGATTCTCTGGCGGTGAACGTTTTTTGGCTCAGCCTCCTCGCGAAGGGGGTCAATGACAATCTTCTGGACAGCTGTCAGATCAGCAGTCGTCCCCGCGATCGTGTAGAATAGTGAACCAAACTGACAGACCATATTGAAGGCTCAGGAGACCTTTGCAGGTGTTTTGAATCAATTAGCTGATTGGCACGCCGCCATTTTCTAATTTGTTGAAATAATGAACTGGTGGGTTTTTATGAAATGTGAGCAAAAAATAAATAAATCTGTGTGCATTGAATTTATTTAATCCATCCATCCATCCATCCATCCATCCATCCATGTATCGTTGCATTAACCGAGCCGGGTTTTGTTTGTTTGTTTCTCGCAGGCACCAGTTGAGTACATCAGTCTTTGTTTGTGTCTGAGCAACTGTGTTTCCGTCATGAAACTTTCCAGAAGTGAGGCAGAGGAAGTGCACTGCATACATCTTTAATGATGAAGCAGCAGCGATCTGATGTGTTGCTGCCCTTGTGGGTCCAGGAACATGCTGGTGGTTTTATAACAGACTTTCTCAAAATCTCAACCAAACGATAAGCTCAGCAAACAGTTAATACTTTCTCACGTTCTCTTGGCAATAAACACGTGTCAAGTGCGTGGTGGAGCGGTTTTGTTAGATGAGTCACTGACAAGGATTTGCTGAACAACAAATCAGATATTTGTGGCACTTATTAGGACCATATTAATTAGGTATTTAGACAAGATACAGAACAAGAGAAAAAGTGTCCTCAGTATTCAGAATAGGATGCAAGTTTCTTAATTAAAACATGTGGTTACGGGCTAACCTTAAGGTGTTTCAATAATAATAATAATAATAACAACAATAATAACCTGTAAAATTAAATGTTTTTTGGAACATCAGTACTTAATAACATGCAATACTTTCAGTGTGTGATAAGATTATAAAGGAATCTGCTATCATTAGTTAGCAAATATCATTGCACCACATTATATTATTTACAGTATGCAGAATAGTCTGAGGTTTTGTATCGAGCGATATTATTTCAATACTTTCTGCAAATACAATATTATAATCTATTTTTCTGAGCAACTAACGAACCGCATTTCAAGCTATTTAAAATGATTTTTTTAAAGAAAGCTGACATTAAATAAAACATAGATCAAATGCTTAAAAAACATAAAAGTATCCATTTAGTTAATTAAAAACAGAAGTAAATAATAAAAATAGTAAAATAGTAAATAGATAATAATAATAATAAATAGTAAAATAATAAAATAATGAATGATATTATTATTATTATTATTATTATTATTATTATTATTATTATTATTATTATTATTATTCATAATAATAATAATAATAATAATAATAATAATAATAATAATAATAATAATAATAATAATAATAATAAACTAAAATAAACTAAAATCTGACTGAAAACATCACCATTTTTTGTTTTTTTTTCTAGATAAATAAAAATCTCAGAAAATTAATGAGCAGTAGAAGCTGTTTTAACACTTGAAGTGTCGCCAGGGTTTCTAAATGCCTGCCACTGAGCTACAAAGTCACATCGGATCTAAAACATATCAGCTTTTGATCAGTCGATCTCACTGACTGACACAGATTTAAAGGTATTCAGACATTCACATTTTACTCCTGAAAAGTCAGATAAAGGCAGTCTGCACTTCCTGTCTCTTATCAGCACTCACTCGGAGCCACAGATAATCTCAGTAACACATGTCACTCGCCTCTCTAACCGAGCCTGTCAGGAGCAGCGCAGACACCTGTCTCCGGCCGCCACCGCTGGGAAGCATCAGCATTTCACTCAGGTGTCCCGCTCGTGGAAACGGCCTGATGATGGCCACTGTTCTAAACCGGTGGGGTCTGTTCCAGACTCTGATTTCCCCGGAGACTCCTCGAATTGGTGTGGAACAGACTCCATAAACTAGATCAAGCCGTGTCCGGTCAGTTAAACGTGATAGTGTTGCAGGAAAGGGAGGAATGTAAGAAAAGCTTGTTTTTTTTGTTTTTTTTCCATAATATGCAGTCATGACCAAATAATTCAAGCACCAGGCAATGTGGGAGGGAGTTTTTTTGTGCTGTTTAGATGTGATGCATGCATAAAAAATTTGTACAGCAATATACACTAAATGGTGTCCTACTGTATAACTACTGATTTCTTTCTTTCTTTCTTTCTTTCTTTCTTTCTTTCTTTCTTTCAGAAAGATAAATAGCTAGAAAGATAGCTAGATAGATGATTTCGAATCAATGCTATTTAATCATTATGTATATACTATAAGAATTAATTAATGTTTTGAATTAGTTTTCCATTTTTAATGTGCTTTTATCATTTTATATTCTTATATTTATATTCTCTCTAATATTCTCTCATGTATCTATACTCACACACACACACACACACACACACACACACACACACACACACATATATATATATATATATATATATATATATATATATATATATATATATATATATATATATATATATATATATCTTGTGCTTGCATTTATCTTTATTATATATATATATATATATATATATATATATTTTTTTATTATTATTTAAAAATAAATAATAATAATATATACTGTATATATATAATTTATTTCTTGCAGTATATGTAACAAAGATAAATGCAACCTTTGTAAGCACAAGACACTTTTTCAATTAGTATTCCAAACCTCCGACTGTTAAGACATATATCCTTGATTTCCCCCTCTGATGAAAATCTTTACATCAGAGGTTTTTTTTAAACCGTGGACACCCGGCTCATTACAATTCAGCGATAATTAATCTTAAAGGACACGTCTAAGATGTGCAGCGGCGCTGAAGAGGCTCCGGGAACCGTCGGAAAACCCCAGCTTTAATCATTCAGAACCTCATTTGCACTACGAAACAGATCCTACCGTGTCTGCTCTCCAGGAGAGGGCGTCGCGAGACAGACAAACAGCAGAACGGCGTCAGCCCCGAAACACGTCCTGATATATTCTTCATTATGTCTGCAGGCTAGAAACACTTCCACCCCGTATAATTTGGTGGGAAAAGCACATTACACGGCCTTCTGTTTTTTTGGGGTTCAGCTATTTACTGAGAGTTAAGCCTCAGAGAGCTGCGCACAACAGCTCCGAGACATGCATTAAAGTCAACCAATGCAGTCAGCAAATATGTACTCGCCACAAGGCCTGACCAAGTGGGGGGTATTTCAAAAAAAAAGTGAAAATTAGCAATTTAACAAACAATAAATGTAATAAATATTTTAATGAATTCATTACGAGGATTACAGTGCAAGACGGTGCATTGTGCTCCTATATAAATAGATAAGCCGGGGTTGAATTAAATGAGGGAAATGCTTTTATTCCATATATCAGTTTCTCGTGCACATTCATTTCAATCCTTTTTATTCCATCGAATTTATTATGAAATTCAAGTAAACCGCAACGGACCCATCGATAGAGAAAAGCAGCTCTTGTAAGTAACAAGAGACATTTAATTGCTATTTAACTTCGTGAAAGCGAACGCGCGGTGGACTGCAATAAAGCGTCCCCTCCGTAATCCTCAGGAAAGACGTGACTGTCAGACATGATATTAAAGCAGTGATCCGGGTTCAATAAGTTAAGCTGCATCGACGGCGTCGGTGACATGATGCCAGTTACCGCACAAATAATGTTGACTCGTCACTCAGCTTGTGAAAACAGGAAATAGCCACAAGTAATGCACTTAGTGGATCTATAACGCATGTTAAAAATGACAAGTGACACCATTTCGTATACTCACTAACACCAGTTTATACTCCATTACCAAAAATGCACCGGTTCTTAGTGAACCGAGTGCTAATACAATATAAATAAAAGCCTCTGTCGGTGAACTTGATTTATTATTAGCGAAGCCATTTCACCAAGTCTGACTCGCTATACTGTGCTGTTACCTCAATCATGTATTAGGTTATATTTTATTTTGTTTGTTTTAAAATTAGGTTAGACGTTTTCGGTAAACCTCGAGAATTCAGCTCTGGCTGCACAGAACAGCAAAACCTTTATTTTTCTTTTGTTTTGTCGTTTTTATCAGACCGATCAAGTCATATGACTTCAGCAAACACGACTTCGCAACGCCAAACATCAGCGACTCGATCTCAAGTAAACACGATCCGATCTCGGGTCAGTTTGATGATTCAAAGCTGAACAGAAATGTTTGTTTGAAGTTATACAACTTAACTAGCTATATTTTCAGATTTTTTTAACACTGTCTTAATGGCTGTATTGTATTTTAGAAACAATCTTCAATTTTGGTTCAACTAATTTTTTTCCCACAATTACTTGACATGAGTGTGATAAAACCACCCACAAAATTTTTTATGCAAAGTTGACTATTTTTTTTTTACTGTTTTCATGACCACACACAGCCAGTAAAGCCAAATATAATGAACCATGCACGTATCCGCTCAGAAACAATTCATCCACCTAAAGTAGCTCTACTGCTATTCTTGACTTTTTGTATTTTTTACAAAGTGAAGAATATATTGAAGGTATTTTCTGTCTCATGCAGGTGTTTGCTACACTGGTGTCTAATTCCAGCCTGATCTCACAGCGATTTGTACATATTTTACGAGGTGGCTAATTTGAATGTTTTCCTCACGTTTTCTCATGAGATCATATCATCATCTCTGTCACAACTCATAACCTTAATCCACACAGTTTTATAATGTATTTTAATTTATTAATTTTTGTGAATAGCTGTGAATTGCCACTTTGTAAAAAAAAAAAAAAAAAAAAAAAAAAATAAATATATATATATATATATATATATATATATATATATATATATATATATATATATATATATATAAATAAAAATGGATGAAGCTTGTCACGTATGACAATAAAAATAAAATGACAAATATATATATATATATATATATATATATATATATATATATATATATATATATATATATATATATATATATATATATATATATATATATATATATATTTTTTTTTTTTTTTTTTTTTTTTAATGTACTAACATTGTACAAAATTGAAATTAGGTTGTTTCTGTCATAGCTGACAACACAATATCAAAATCCTGAACATTTTTACACTATTTAATGGAATTGGTTCAAACTTATTTGCACATTTTCACACAATCTTTTTTGTGCTTTACTGACGGTTACGTAAAGGAGTATATATATTAGTATATATATATACTATTTTACATTTCAGAAGCTTCATATCGGTCGTCATTTTTGTGCAACCTGCTTTTCAGAACTGGACCTCACTGCTTACTTTCTCTTACTTAAAATTGTGCTTTTGTGCAAATCACATTATACAAATGTACATTAAATCCCCATTTCGTACATTACCTATTTGAATCATAAACTACAACAAATGCCGTTAAAATGGAAAGCATCGGCCATCTGTTTAAATTAGTCAGTCTTGGTTCTTGATTGAGCAGGCCAACATTAATTTGTATCTCCGGGACAGGCTGTCCTCTCTTTTCCACCCACTACATGTCCACCCGGGTCATCACAGGTTAGCGCATCCCATCCCCGCCGGGCGTCCACTAGACATCGCATGCGGACGAACAAAAGCTTGCGAGACAATACATCCGAGTTTTCCACAAACTCGGCACAAAGCCGCTGAGCTTTAGATAAACATGACACATTCATTTTTAATTTGTTGAAACGCAGCCAGACAATCGACAGGATATGACTCCCGCGTAAAAGGCAGGCCGCAAAGCTTTGTTCTGCAGCGCCACAAGAAGAGATATGAGCTCTCAAAAGGTGACAACCTTATGTCGTCTGTGGTCTGGCCCAAGGGAGGCATCAAATGATCAGCCCTGAAGATAGAATGACAGTCAGAATGCTCACCTACCTCGAGGATAGGGTTTAATACAATAGATGTTTTAATATGGCTAGACACATACCATTCTGTGCCCGCTTGATCAAAACATATCATGTGAGTCATGTGGTGGCACTGGCCTGATTATCAAGTGCACCACCATTTGGGTCAGAAACAAGGCTTCGTTTAAGTCGCATCGGTAAGGATCAGTTTGGGGGGCTCGTGAGCAGGGTAAAAATAGAAACTTTGACTTCTGGGTGTAGTTGAACTTTTTGTATTTCGACAGAGGCCTTCTAAGGGTTTCTTCTTCTGTTGTGATTGCAGGTGCTCCGAAGCAGACGGTTACTGAATTAACAATCTGTGGCGCTTGCTAACGCTTGACGACAGTAAGCAACCGGGAAAGCCCTGCAAACCTCACGCTACTAGCAATATTTTTCATGTTTTTAAAAAATAATTCTGTTCGACAAGGCTGCATTTATTTGTTCCAATAACATTGTGAAATATTTTTACGATTTAAAATATCAGCTTCCGCTTATTCAGCTGTTCCTATTTGCACATACCGAATTTTAAAATGTAATTTATTTCCGTGACTTCAAAGCCAATGAATAAATAAATAATCATTTCTATAATTGTTGTTTCCCAGCCATCGTAAATGATGCAGTGTGTAATGTTAAATAATGACATTTTCTATAAAAAAAATTAAAAAATAAAATAAATAATAAATATTTATATTTTGTTTCTAGAAAATAATAATAATAACTTTCATTATTTAACAAATAAATATAAACATATAATACTAATACTACTACTACTACTACTACTACTAATAATAATAATAATAATAATAATAATAATCTACTGAACTGTTTAAATATTGTTAATAATAATAATAATAATAATAATAATATAATAATAATAATAATAATAATAATAATAATAATTTATAAAAAAATTGCATTATAATGGCTGATAAGTAAAAAAAGCAAACAACCAAATAAATTAATAAATATATGACTATTTATATTCACAGCCTTAACATAAAAAAAAAAAAAAAAAAAAAAAACAACCTTCTTCTAGGGTAATTTATTCCTGTAAGTAAAGCTGGGCCCCACAACAGAATGTGTGCACACAAATTAAATTAGACATATTTTGGAGCTCATTACATTTTCATAAACTATCACTGAGGCAGCGCTGCAGTTCTATTTCTTTTATAAATTCTCATGGTTGCTCAGGAGACTTTATCACAAACCTAAATGGATCGCATATCAAAAAGAATGTTTCCACTGTATGCAAAGAATGTACTTTTCTATTTACTTTTCTAAAAATGCATGAGAGACGTCAATCAGAACTTCTGAGCATTATGCCTCACATTTCTAAGCTTGTTGTTTGCAATTCCTCAAACAGACTGTCAGATAAATTAAACTACATTACATTTTTGATTGTGTGATAACGTTTGATTAAATGTTCAGCTGTGCTTCGATACAATTATTTCAACGAAAGCATTTCTCCTCACGTGCGGTTACTAAGAAGTTCAACGTGAAAGCATCTGAATTTTCTGTAAACTTAATTCCCCTGGGATAGCTGGAACGCCGATATACTCAAAGCTAAGTCAAGATATCTGGATATGAAAATTTAATATATTAAATACGTATTTTTAAAAACGCAATATATAATTCAAGCAGCTTTCAAATGATTAAAATACATTATTAAGTGCATGCGGCGTGAAGCTGAGCAACAAGGAAGTTGCAGAAACTGCAAAAGTTCTTCACATCTCCGCCCAACTCGTGTTTATCAAACATCCCAGATAACTCAATTAACTCAATAATACTTCCAGCCGCTAATAAGACACGCGCTTTTCAAAAAGCTCGTTGCGTGTGATCTGGCTGCTCGCGTTGTTCACTTTTGCAATGCGTGACTTCTTTAAAATAACAGAACACAACAAAACAACAGGCTTGATGCCTTTGACCAAGCTGCTGTCTCATGCCAGAGGATTCCTCCCTGATGGGTTTGATAAGCAGCGTGTGATTATCTTCTGCAGTTGCTGTTTAAACATGTTGGAACGCGTTCTGTGGCATTTGTTGACAGCTCAGGTAATGTTTGCGTTGCGCGCATGCCTCTGGTGACAACCTGCCCTCTAATCTGCCTCACAAGCGCAGCACAGGCCAGTCCAAAACACAGATATATGTATATATACACACGTATACCATGTCCTCAGTATTATTATTTATTGCAAACTTCCTCATCTTGTAATGCAATTGGGTGACATTTCCTATCCTGTTCAGCAAGAAGTTTTCTGCAACACAAACCCTTTCTTCAGAACAGTTCTGGACTTATGTAATCAAAACTTTGCATATTTTGGGGACTTATTGTTCGGGGCTACCGATGCACAAGAAAGAAAAAAGCGTGCATTCGCTCGAGGCGTCATACGATATGAAAACTTTATATTGCTTTTTCTGCATGCAAAACTAAAACTAAACATACACTCCCGTTTTATCACAGACACCTAGACTCAAAAAGAGCTGTTTCAACTAAAAGAAACCTATACTGATTGATCTTAAAATACATCGGCGTCTTTGCTTCGTCTCAAAACGGATCCAATTTTTTTTCCCCTATAAGGCGTGATTATAAATACGTCTTAAATGCCCCTTTCTGTATAACCAGGGCGTCGTGTTTGAATAATATATTGTTATTACGTTGCAAAAATAAATGAATCAATACGTAAACGTTTTATTTCAGGTACAGTTGCAGAATTAGCATAAATAACTAAATAATAAAAATGACTCATGCATTCATAATTCAGAAAATAATGTAGAAATAATACAAATGCAACAAATAATAATAATAATTACGCAACTGTAAACGCAGGGACAGCATATATGATACCGCTGCCCTTTCGCTATAGAGATATAATTTCCATAAGCAGCAGCAGGTGCTATATTAGTTTTTGTAAGCATTCTTTTCATTGCTCACCTCAGGCAAACAGCTAAATCATCACGGCACGCTCTTTTGTTTCCGAATGTTTAATCAAACACACGTTCAAATAATTCAGCATGTTAATCAAACACATAGGGTTAGTTACGAAAGGCCTGATACAACAGCTCTGTGTTTGTCCTCTCATAATCCCATGCTCACGCAAACAACCCTTTCTTTGTTTGTCTGTCAGGTGAGCTATCGCTTTAATTTCCGATCATACACTCGTTCGTTCGGTTAAGACCCGCACGTGCCCTTTTTCTGCTTGTATTCCTTTATTATTTCACGCTTCAGGCGTTCCCGCGTGAGATTTCCACCTTAAACGTTGCGAGGGATCGGGTAGGGGCTCTAATCAGAGACGGTACGATACAAGCCTCGGGTTAGAAGCGATCCCTGCGAGTATTTAGCATTTATGGCTTCGGTTTGTTCTACGCTTCAAAGCCGTAGAAGAATTGAGGATTTGTTCGGACTCAGAGGTCAACCGCGTTTAAGATGCGCGGTCACAAATGTCAAAAAACGGTATTTTGCTTATTTTTAATGGAAATTAAAAGTCACCTGCCCTGCTGTCTACTGTCTACATAGTCAGACGCTTTTTAAGAAGCATGCTAGATGGAAGCAGTTTGGATGATACGGAACAATCTACAAGTAGAAACCTCATGCATATAGCACTAGAGATTTAATACAATAATCGAATATGCACAAATACACAGCATGCATAAAAACTTTTTGCGTCGATACGTTTTGGCATTTAATGAAGTTTATATACTGTATACACTACAGTTGTTAATGAAATGCATACTTTTTTTCAACAAATTGTGCATTACATTAATTGGAAGTTACAGTAAGGGCATTAATAATGTTAGAAGAGATGTCTATTTAAAATAAACGCTGGAAATAAACATATTTCTATATTAAATAAATAAATAAACAGAAATAATACAGTCTAGATTTTTTCCCCTCTGCAATATTACCGTATTATTGTTCAAACAAATGCCTTGATGAGCTTAAAAAACGTTTTTTAAAACAGCAACAACAAAAGCTAACCAGATGCTGAATCTGAATGGCCGTAGGTTTTAGAATCCAATCCACGATCGAAAGCGTGATAGCGTGCCTCAGATCACCGTCTGTGATTATTCATTCAGCACAATAGGGTTTATCTTTGATCAGACTTATCTATGACATGCAGGAGTAACAATCGTATGACTGCTCCCCGCTCTAGAAATGTCTTCAGTGGAAAAGTTAAAACCGTGCATTTACCGGAGCGACCGTGATTCCGTCGAGCTGAGCACGTCTTAACTCAGCATTCATTAGCAGCTGCTGACTCTGAACTTCAGAATGCTGTTTCCTAGAGAATCTCGGAGTAATTCAGCCCAAACAGATGGGAAACGCAGGCGCCCTATTCGGCGAATCAATTATATACATTGATAACACCACTCCATCGACCTGGATTCCCTTGCGCTGCATAACTGGAAATAAATGCATTTTACTACTTTAAAACACACAGTTAGTTGCACTAAAGTATTTGGATGTTTCAATTGATGAAATAATGGCAAAATTAGATAAACTAAACCAGCCACCATATATATATATATATATATATATATATATATATATATATATATATATATATATATATATATATATATGTGTGTGTGTGAATACTTTATTAACCCAGGATGATCGTACAGTACTTTCATTTAATCATGGGTATTTCTTCAAACATGTGCACTTTTGGCCTTGTGGACTTTTATAAAAGGAAAACATACATTCACATAGTTTAGTATTTAAATGCATCATGCATACAAAAAAACAACAAAAAAACACATTTCACATTGACCCTGGACCACAAAACCAGTCATAAGGATGAAAATAGAGCAATATTTGGCCACGGTAAAACTATGTTAAAATCTGGAATCTGAGAGAGAAAAAAATTAAATATTGAGAAAATAGCGCAGGTTGTAAAAAAGAAAATAACGTTTTTTTTCTATATTTTTGATAGGAAACTTATCTTAATCGAACATGATCTTTACTTAATATATGAATGATTTCGTGGCTTTAAAAAATTATAATAATAAATTTTTTGACCCATACAATGTATACGCATATGACCTATTTTTGTGGTCCAGTATAATATAATATGATATAATATAATTTCTCTCATTTCCTATCTGTCCTATGTGTCCTACATATACACAATTAGATAATAATTTGTATATAACGTAACAACATTACAGCTTGCTAATTGTAATAACAGCAATACATAGTTCTTTATCTGATGAAAATGCCCCCGCAAACGAGGGTCAGAAACATAAATCATTCCATTATGTTTATCTCATTAGATTAGATCAGAGTTCAAATACATCACTGTTACGATGAGTCTGGGTAAAGGGTTAAAACTATAAACCGCGTGCACAAAGGGCATCTGAAGAAGAGCAAAGGTAAGCGACGGAAGCATATGCGTATCTCTTCTCACGTTCTCATTTGTTTTTGTTTTTTTTTCTGAATTCATCAAAAGCATGTCAGAATGCTCTATTGAGCATGTCAGAAGCTGAAGAACATGTGAAAGTTGACTCTTGATTCACACGTGGGTGTTCTCAGCTTACGTAATGCGGATAGAAAAGGTGTGGGCCGCTCGGGGTGTTTGCACAACACTGTACCTGCAAACACATGACAGGAGAAAAAAAAAAAAATAATAAAAAAATCTGTGCGCTTTCTTCCTCTTTTCCGCTCGGGTACAGGACTGCAACGCACGTAATAGTACAGATTAAACAGATCACGCCTGATAATTAAATGCGGCGCGATCTCTATTATTGTTGGTTTCAGTTACATATAACAGTTTGAAGACGGGAACTTGCACATTATGACTCACGATGAGCTTTACATGATCTTGTCAGTCTCGCTGATGGGTTAGTCATGATGCGAAAAATGAGAATTAAAAAAAAAAAGGGGGAGAGAGAAAAAAAAAAGTGTGTGGCTGGGCGGATTTATTTCATACTCTCACATGATCAGACAAAACCTCTCTTATTAAGAAAATATGACTTTGATTAAACGGTTTGATATCAGTATAAGCATGTATTTAATTCATATTAAGGTTAAAAACATACAAAAACGTTAAAAACATTTTGAGTTGATATCAAATATTAATACGATATTAATATTCACTTAATGTTTTACTTTGTTGCTTTTGATTAAACACTGATATCAGTCAGTATACGCACATGTTTAATTCATATTAAGGTTAAAAGCATACAAAAACGTTAAAAACATTTTGAGTTAATATCAAATATTAATATTTGCTTAATGTTTCACTTAATGGGGTAAGCAGCACGTCAAACAGGGACAGGGACGTACTTTTAGTTTTACGTTAAAATTCAGATTTTTATATATTCATCATCATATAGAAGTTTTAACACGACACCTACATAAAAGAGCCAGTTTTTAAACAAAAGGCTGAGCTGAAGAACTCAAGACAATACCGCTTGTCATTTATGTCAGATTAATGATTAATAATCAGATTTCTTTTTTTTTTTATGCATTTATACAGGCGCAGCATTCTATATTCAAAGCGATGGTTTATAGATGTACGCTGCATATGTATGTATCTGTGAATATGTACGTCTATCTAAATATTAATATGAATATTTTTTTATATATTCATCATACATAGACGTTTTGACATGTCAGCTTACAATAGAGATGTTTTTTTTAACAAGTAGCTCAACAGAAGTACTCAGGACAGATTGGGGCTTTTTTTATTTTTTGGAAAATTACACATTTATACAGTTACGGCATTTGTTATTCAAAGCTTATTAAATGTTTGAGGCTCAGTTTGTAGTTATAAGTCTCACGGGAGGCAACTGCAACAATACAAATCTCTTATTTTATTGATTACAATACAAAGCAGTTAATTCAGTTAACTGCTTTGTTCAAATTAAAAATCAGCTAAGTTACAAGTTCTATAATTAAAGTCTAAACAGAAATATTGAAGATACTGTTAGGGTTATTGGGTAATGCAGACGCGATCTGAAGAGTGGCTTTCTTTTCGGGAAACACCAATTCAATATCAGTTTCTGTGACTATATATATATATATATATATATATATATATATATATATATATATATATATATATATATATATATATATATACTGTATGTATGTATGTATATATACATATGTATGTGTATATATATATATATATATATATATATATATATATATATATATATGTATGTATATATATACATACATACATATGTATATATACATGTATATATGATTTTATTTAACTTTACATTGTTTTATTTTACTCAGTGACATATTTCATTGTGACAGTTCAGCTACCCAAGATAGTCATAATGCTCCTCGTTATTGGATGCAATTCATATTAAGACTATATAGAGCTTCAATCAAAGAAAATGTCTCCCATATACACTGTAAAAATAAATAGTTGTTTCAACTCGAAATAACTTGTTACCCCGCATTTTTTTTTTTTTTTTTTTTTGAGTCAACTAAAATATTAAAGTTGTCATTTGCATTAACATTAAGTAACATGCCCCACTATAACAGTAGTCAAAACATCAAATAAACGTTGAAATACAACTCGGTGTGTGTGACAACTTCCCTCAGGTTTCTTCAAAAGGTACCCTATAACATAATGGATGGTTCTTCAGACCTCGCACTCCAGCAGAAGTCCTGCGCAAGGATGCGTTCAGGTCTCTCTCTCTCTTTCTCTCTCCTCTCCATATGGAGTCACGATAGCCCCTTAGACTGTACGGAGGGAGGAGCTCTAGTGAAGTGAAGCTCCAGCACAAGCTCATTCACTTGGCAGATCGAGAGGCTGGAGAATCTGTGCCTCCTCCACACCTTCAGTGAGAAACCGCGGGGGTCAGGCGCTCTCCGAAGCGACGCGGACAGCTGAATGTTAATAGCGGACTTTTATCCTCGACCGCTGGACTAGCAGAACACTGACGCGCGGAGCCCAAGCGATGCGGGCGCAAAACATCTGAGCATCGCCGGACACGTAAATGAATAATAAACCAACCCGCCGCGCGATGGAGAGCTGAGGGCAAGTTGGATCTGGACTTGTTCCATGCGTCTTTTTGCGCGGTGGGCTCTTCCGTGCCAAGGAAGCCTTTTGAGAAGTCCAGGCGTCCGGTTTGTGCTGCAAAACTGGGTGGTTTTGTTTGATCCACAAAGCGCAGATAACTTGGCCAAGTGGAGCTACAAAGACTCCCGCGCTGCGTAATTTGGGTAAGAGCGGCTTACTAATGACGCGTCCGAAGTCAAAGCTGCGCGATTGTTTTAGCGTCGGTGCCTGTCGAAAGTGTTTGGGATGAATGCTAGGCGGTGTTACGGCAGATGCGATAGATTTTGTATCGTTAAACATTTGTTTTAGGACATACGGGCTGGCACGGTGCCTAGACCGCAAAATGCACATTCTCCATTGAACAGTTACTTTCTAATGCACATCCTATTTCATATATATATATATATATATATATATATATATATATATATATATATATATATATATATATATATATATATATATATATATATATATATTTAAATCTAAAGTACAATAGATAGTGAGTGCTAATGTAACAGTCTCATGTGATCCCGAGGACACCTTATAAGGTTTATTTTACTTATTCATTCCCTGCAAATTCAATCCCTGTAAATGAAACTCATTTGTGACTTCATTGTGATGTAGCCGTCTGCAGCACAGATGCTCGCCTTCAAAGTCACATTTACACAAAGGCATAGACACACACACACACACACTCACAAGCGCTCAGCCAGACATACCTACAGACACACACATACAGAAGTCTTAATTTAATGTCTGGAGAGACAGAGTTCGCAGCACCCTCTCGAGAGATAGATGCGCAGTCCACATGAAACCTACGGTGATGTTTAGAGAGGTTTCCAAAACGGATTTATGGCTATCATTTGGGGTTGTTCTTAAAGGTAAAGATTGTTCGGTGCACACTTGAACTTTTAACGAATGCAACACATCGTACAAATAGGCTGACGGATTGGATTAGTGTGAAGAAGAAATATGTCTACTTTTTTTTATATTAAACATACTTTAGTACAGTAGTTTAACTGGCAGAGCGTGACGCCGGCGACATCAAGGTCATGAGTTTGATTCCCAAAGAACATACGGTACGACTGTAAATAAAAAGTGCACAGATGCAGGTATTGGATGATAATGAATGCATTTTTCTTTTAAAAGAACTGATTGTAAGCAAAACTTCAACTTGACGACATAGTTATTTGCATGACTTTTTTTAAGCCTAGCTGAGACCACAGGTATTTAACACGAATGAATGCAATGCTTTTGTTCCGACGCACCTGCCAATTTAGACGTTTCGTTGCACTGTGCGTTTCGCATGCGTCAGATAACCCCAAACTGAAACTAATTTGTGATCTCAAACTGTCATGCTTTAGAAAACAAAACAACAGCAACAAACATTTATGTTAATAGCTCATAAAATAACCCTTTTTGTGTGATTTTGAGCGCTAGAAATTTTAAAAGGTTTTTCATTTCGATAAGGGACCTTTCATTTTTAAGCGTGTGGATAATCTGCTATATACAAGACAATTAAATCATCGGTATTATCAGTCTAAAGGCTTTGAAGTAGGCAACAAACGAGCAAAGTGAGAGATCTCGCATGTGCGATAGTAAAATCAGTCAAACACGAAGGTAAAACTGTATGCTTTTATAAATAGCGAAGGCTAAACCCGCTGTGACACCCCATATAGAGTGGGCGAGTTTATTAGCTTCACGGGAGAGTGGGCCTTTTCTTTTGCCTGTTCTTATATGTGGGTGTTGTGGCGTCTCCCTGGGGCGAGCACATCATTTCCTCCATAGTGCCACAGACGCAATGAAGGGGCCATCTGCGCTAGCCCACTGATTTGCGCAGGGTAAAATGGAGCGTCACTGATTCGCTCATCCCTTTGCCCCAAGCCCAGGATACACTCTTTCTCTTCATCTCTCCATCCCTCATTCCCCTGCGCTGGATGTTAAGGTCCCCAAGTGGCACGCTGCGGATGCAACCTGCAACAATCTGTTGGAGGTTACTTCCCTTTATTGAGAGCCGTGCGCTTACATGCTCAACACGGACACAAACAGCACTGGTGTGTCAAAACAAGCCAGGAATCCCGCATCGGATCTACGTACCTGGCTTCATCTTATCCAGACTGGTTTAATTAGGTTAACTTTATTTATAAAGCGCCGGCGTTTCAAAGCAGCTTCACGGTAACAAGAAAATAACGATCAAACGTGATGAAATATAAGACAAATTCCGCTAAGGCATCCCTAGGGAAGACAGTGGTGTCATTATTCTCTATTCGGGTGAACCGAATCAACACCGAATTGAATTGAGCTGAATAATGACACTGAACTGAATCAACACACATGTGAAGCTCATCAGTTAAGAAACAAGCTATAAACAGCTCTAAAGAATTCAATAGCGTTGTTACTGAGCTTGAATGATTTATGAAACATTCGATTCCTTATAAAGAATCTCTACAGAAAACAGTTGAATTCAGTTTAAAGCTGATTCAGCTCATCCAACTGATTCATTCGAACTTAACTGAACTAAATCAAACTGTATGTAAACTTTTGATTCCTAAAGCATGTCTATAAAATATAATATCGTCAGCTCCATTTTCAACATTTCACTTGAGCTTAATGAATGAATGGATTCAACACTATGTAGAGTTTAACAAAAACAAGTTTAACTCAGCAACAGAAGACAGTACCGCCATTATTCAGCTCATGTCAGTTCAGTGTTGAATCATTTCAGTTCAATAACTCCGTAAGTTCGTCAATTATGAAACAAGTTCAATTCAGCTGCATGCAACTCTACGGAAGGCAATAATGCTGTTGTTCAGCTCGAGTCGGTTGATTCAGTTTAGTTCAATCGCGTCGATGCTGCAAAATTAGTAAATTACAAAATAAATTCAATTAAGCTATAAAGCAGCCCTACAGAAGACATAGTGCCATTATTCAGCTCAGTTCAGTTCAAGTTTTGTTTCCATCATGACAGCAGCAAGGGGCACAAATTCCATCAGGTGACAGAAATAGAGTTTAGAGAGAAAAATTACAAAGCTTTCAGACCACACTATAGTAAATGTATACTTAAATTGAAAGTTAAAATGTCACGTAATTTTATTATAAGGAGAAATATATTTTTACTGCTGCTCATCTGATCAAATGCTTGATACACATTGCTTCGGTAACTAAGTTCAGAGTGGTTTTAACTGCATTGTTCTTTGGTTGCTAAGGTTTTCTGAACGGTTGCTAGGTGGTTTCTTACTGGCCCAAGTTTAAAGAGCCCTTCTTCTTGTTTCTTAAAATGGATCAGGTCCTTCCTTCAATGACAGTCTGGATTTTTTTGCCAGTTATATCGACCATCTGGTGAAAAGCATAAGTCTAATTGCTTCGAAAAAAGTAACAGCATCCAATTTGATTCTTTCATGTTTGTAACTGGTGCTGGCCGCATTACATGGCACTTTTTAGTACTTAGAGTTTACCAACCTAGGTATAAACAATAGTAATAATAATGCTTTCTGTGCTACAGACAACTATTTTTAACTTTGTTTGGAAGAAATGCATTTGTAGTAAGGCCTCTTTGGTTTTTTAAGACAGTGTCTGTTGATGAAAACGACACTGAGAAAATTAAATCATCGATCTTCCTTCCCTGCATTGAGATAATGGTTGCCCTTGTAAATACATGTGAGTCTCTAGAGGATTCACATTGTGCCGTTCAGATTTATTTGAGACTGGATAGCACAGAAATCCTTTTTCAAGAAAAAAAAAAAAAGAAAAGAAAAGTTTTGAGACTTGCTTGTATCTGTGCAAATTATTTTTTACACGTAGATGCATTTAGGGATGTATCAAATGGCAATTCATCATGCAACACATTAGTTTTATTAACATTTTACGTTGGATTTTATTTGTTTACATTAATTATGATACGTTGGTTAACAAATTTGTAAGTGGTTTTATTAAAATTTTTTTGTTAAAAATAGTTAATGCACTGAATTGCATTTAGTTTTTTTGAAAAAACCACTGGATTATGTTTCAAAATAAAATATTTCAATATTTCTACAAAATTGCATGTTCATTTTTGTTTAAATATCGCTTACCTTTAACGTAAGTTGAGCTAATGATGTTAACAAAGGAGACCGTATTGTAAAGCATTTCTGCTCTTTCAGGAAAAAAAAATGTCATGAGAGAGCAAATGTTTGAAGATAATCCTGTTAAGAAAGTTAAAGTCAACATGTTTATAGCTTCCAGAATAACTCGGCTTCCCGAATGATATCACATGTTTAATGGAACACAATGTGCAAAATAATCTTCTGACCCAAGAATAAATCTAGCCTTAAATACAATAAAAGAGAAACAGTTGAAAAGCTGTTAAAAGTGATGATTATTTTATTAAATGATTACATCTCTGTAATATCTTCTGCATTTATCTCATTAGCCGCAGTCGTTTTCATAAGCTTCAGGCAAAACTGAATTCACAGAGCTGAACGATGATTCATCTCGAAATGCAGTGCTATATAATTTTAAGATGTCAACTCTGTGTCAGACCCACTGCTGTCATTTTTCCACATCATTTGCTTTAGTGACCAAAGAAATTATATAAAATTTTGAACAAGCCACACATTTTCTCGTATACATGTAGCCTAGCACCATTTTAGACAGACTTGAGACTTTTTAAGAATATGAATAGTGCTCGTTTTCTATGCATTTTCATTGCCATACCGTATTCTGGTCCGCTCTTCAGTTACACTTGTTAAGTTGGCCGGACATAATCGTTTAATGGCTTTTAGTGAACTTCTGAATCTGAGGTTCAATTTATGTCCAGTACGCACATGGCGCGAGTTTTGCTCAAAATTGTAATACTTTTGGTCAAGGGTTTGTTGAATTCACTAACCCGAAGTATGAGCAACAGAAATGCTTGACTTGATGTAGCATGTACCAATAAAATGGGATCACAGAAGCGTGGTCTATTAGAATAAACTGCAGTGAAGGGGAAAATCAAATGGAGAGCTGAAAAAGTGAGAACAACTTCCTGTTGTGATGTTGATTTGCAGGGAGAGGTGCATCTGTTACATGCAGATGTTTGTTTGAGTGAGCAGATCTGGTTTCATCCGGTAGATCTAACTGCTAATTCCTGTGAAATAATTATAGCACATTTGTTTAGCAACACATTTGAAAGTAAGCACACTGCGCTACTTCTGTTTCTACCTATAAATTAGTTCATGTTATATATAGCGAATGATAAATGCGACGATCCGTAGGCTCCAAATCCTATAAAGGCATCACAGGTGAGCTCAAAACACTAAGGCTGGACCGAAATGTTAACTACAGAATTGTGCTGCCTTCTAAAATAACTAGTTTTAGCCCGATTGTAAAGTAAAGTTGCATGCATCCAAAATTGCTTTGTCACCAACTTCAAAATCAAATCATAGACGCAAATTATAGCGCATTCCAAACCATAGGTGCCCTCACGAAACTAAGACTGTTTGCAAATGTAGACTATACTTCATGCTACCCTCTCAAATAACTTCTTTTGCTCAACTTTTAAGGCTACATTGAATGCATTCAAAATTGATTTGTGACCAACTTCTAAACCGAATCATAGGCACAAAATTTGTGCATTTTAAATCACTGCTGCGCTCACCAAGCTAAGCCTGTTTGTAAATGCAGACTACGACAATTATGCTGCCTTCTAAGATAACTTGTTTTACCCAAATTCTAAGGAAATATTGCGTGCGATGCAGAGAAAATGAGCTAAAAATGCCCTGCAACGGAGACAAAAGATGGTAGAAGTGATGGCTGGCAGTGCAATCACATCAATATGGCAAACTCTAAAACATATTTCAAGTAATAGACAACAGCATTGGAACAAAGCCAAATTTCATTTTATGCATATAAACTTTGACCCCAAAATCAGATCAAAAAGATACCTTTAAGGTACGCGGTAACCCAAAATTAGTCCTTGTTTGTGTGGAAATTAAATGGTCTGGCGCCTGAATGTCCTGATTTTTTAACATGCTTTTATAATGGAAGCTCACTAGACCCAAATTATTCTACCTGGAATGAGGTTGCAACCCTAACTGCATTGTCTTGTAAAATGTCACGTTTGTCATGTTCATGTTCTGCGAACTGAACTGGCTTGACACCAGCTTCACAGAAGACATGAAAGATAAGACAATACCTGCAAACGTCTAGGAAAGCGAAAGTCGTACCTGTCCTTTGAGTAGCATGTGGTAAGCAGATTATGCAAATGGCTTTGTGGTTGGTTTAAGAAGTTGATTTGCTCCTGTGTGACAGGACCACAGCCATTGATTGCCATGCTTCGTTGGTCAACCTTGTTCTGGTGGTGTTTCATTACTGATCAGATAAATAATGAATGACCGACCCTTAGAAATGTGTCTGAGACAGCCGCCATTCTCTCAACCTGCTCAAGCAAGACAATGCCCGCTGTCGACAAACAATACTTCTCTGGGGACTGGGTCAAATATAATTTCCTTTTTTAAAAGGTTAGCGTCATGATATTCTACTAAAATGCAAATGAGCTCCAAATATTAAAAACAAAGGACCAAAAGACCTCTGCTTTGCAATTTGTAGTTAGCTGCGTAGATTATTTGTCTTTGGCAGCTGGTTTGAGAGATGCTTGTGTTGCTGTAGGCTTGGAATCCATTGAAATTCAGCAATGCAGGGTAAACGGCACATATGGGGCCATATAAAAAAAAATGTATTGCTTCAAAACAAAAGACACTGAATTGTGATGGCAAGATAAGATAGCAGAAGAAAGGAGCGCACACTATATTTCCTCTGTTATGGATATATGAAGCTCTTAGTCACAAACAAGTTCACTAGGCTCATACTAATTAGCCTTGATGGTTATTTGTCTTTGCTTTCATTTGTTTAAACTTTTCATGGGACATATAGCATCAGACAATGTCATCACATGTTCACCAATGTGATGCTGTGGATTATTCTTCTGGGAGTCTGCATTATTGTCTGATGTTCAGAGGAACTGGCACATTTGCATATACAGTATGTGCATACATATGTATGCATGATGTGGGGTGGATACAGTATACAGGATATCTTTGGATGTCTTCCATTCTCTCTGGCATGTGTCACTTCAGTTGGAACAAACAAGTCACTGTGCTTGTACAGTGTGAAATATGATTTTTCGCAGTGGTAAATAAAACAAAAAATATGTTTTACAAGAAAATGCGATTTTATTGTTTAGGTATCAAAATGTTAATTGCTACTTCTTTATAATTAATAGAAATATATTCTAGTGATCCGAAGTGATAATACATTTCTATACCAATTTTATTTATTTTAGTTGTCATCTATGACATTCAAAGTTTTTCACCCGTTTAAGAACATAAAAGAACAATAAAATCTCTAATATCTGTTTTTCTTAGACGTCATGGATGTGCGTAACATAGAATCTGTCCCATTGTACCGTAAAGCAATCAAAAACCTTAATTAAACAAATAGACAAGAATGATTGTGAACAAGTCTCAAAAGAGATCTCTTTAATGTCTTAGTAGTTTCTCCTAGAGAGCACTGAGATTAAATGTAAAGCATGTTTGTCTGTTTTCTGGTTTCCGGTTTCCTGTTGTTTTTTTTTGAAAAAGAACCACAGTGATATTAGGATTGTGTTTAGGCTTGACAAGAAGTCTTAGATATCAATATAAACTTAAGAATTTTAATTAAATGAATAAATAGGCCATGCAGGATCAGACCAAATTATCTGGAAAATTCAACCTTGAAAAAAATAAATAAAATAAATTAAAACCATTTTCTCTCCAATTCTAGTAAAAGAAAAAAAACAAAACAAAACACTAATATGATACATTTACAACTTGTTTTTTTTTTTTTTTTACAACTTCATAATCTATTCTGTACAATTGTGTCAATTATTTTTATTTGCTGCACAAAAGAGCAATTAAATTGCAGACTGTGAATGCCATTATTGAGATTTCTTCTAAACTATAGTGGATTCGAGATTATACTGTCTTTTTCTTTGTATAGAAAAAGCCTCAAGCATCTCCATTTGTTCTTCGTTTAATCATCTCACTATCCAGCAGGAGAAACAACTGAGAGGTCAAAAAGATCTCATTCGTGACTTGTCTGTCCTATGGGATAGCCTATATACTTTGGGTAACCGTGCGAGAGAAAGACAGGAAAATGTGCTGTATCAGGACAGATGTTCCCATTCCCCTCCAAGGATGCGTGGTGCGGGTTAGACAGGCAGGTTGGGTGTAAACCTGAGGCATGAGGAGTCACGGGTCGAGCTCTATGTGGGTATGTGTGTATATAGATAGATAGTTAAGTAGATGGATATTAGGCCCTGCTTAAATGCATGAGAGCGCAATATGTAGGCTTCACTGGCTTCTAATGGACCACAAATTCTCTCCTCACTGTCAGCCACACACTGCTTGCTAAAAATAGGAACAGGACCGTGTTTTTTCCCCTTCTTTGTCCTGTCATCTAGCATGACATGCAAGCATTCATATTCTCCGCAGTTTTTGTAATCTTTTAATCTAATTTTATTTATGCCCCCGCCCCCTTCTGCTGCCGTTCTACCTGCATCCTCAAGAGAGATGACAAAAACCATCTTTGTTGTCTTCACACACCATGTTTGCTCACAGCTGTCAGTGCACGCAGCCTGTCGGTGTCATGTGGCATGCCGGACCGCTCAATGTTTGATTTCATGTCAATACAACCGGGAAGCCTTTCATTCCAAGCAAATTCTTTGGGACTCCGAGGTGTTTTATGTTTCAGTTAATTTGCATGGAGCTGCGTTGTGTCGTTTTTAAATGACATTATAACGAAGAATAGTGTGTGGTTATTTTCTTTCGCTGGAACCGTATGAGGAAGTTGCTCCGGGGGATTTATTTTTTATGTAAATATCAACTTTGTCCAAGACGTGTCTTGTACAATTCCTTTGAAAGAAAAAAAAAAAAATTATATATATATACACACACAAATAAAACCATTGTTGGCGTGCAGCAGATAGAACATACAAATGTAAATAGCAGATGTGATCATTTGGTTTTGGAAGAATTTTAATCGAATGTTCATATATAAAATATTTGAGTAAAATTTTTACAGTTTTAGACATGAGTTTGAGACATGGTCTTCATCATCATCTCCCTCAGACATGCATCCTAGAATATCCCAAAATAAAAACTGACAAAGTATGAATTGTGATTCTGATTCCTAAAAGTGTAAGTAAATAAAATCTTTTTGACTTGGAATAAATATTTTGTCAAATCATGTTCAAATATATTTAAAGATCTAAAATGTTTTATAACACATATATGCAATCCGAAATATATTATATTCATTCTTAATATATATATATATATATATATATATATATATATATATATATATATATATATATATATATATATATATATATATATATATATATATGAGTTGAAATATAAAATATATATAAATAACACATTTTCATGTGAAACAACAATCACTGAATTAAGTCTCAGCAGTATAACATGACATAGCTGGATGTGTTAGAGAGTTCATAATAGTCAATTGCTGAAGAGTGATTGTTCAAAAGAAAATATCTGTAGCGTATTTTTTTGTGTGACACTGAATAGTCATGAATGAAAGACGCAATGTACTATCCTGCTATGGTGCTGAGTCAGTGCAAGAATGCATTTTCATGTAACATTAATGGTAACTTTGTTCCAGTAAAAGAAAAAAAACAGGTTCTGTATAAGAACCAGTTCTTGGCTCCAAACCTACAAATAATTAAAAGGCAATTGTTGAATGTCGAAGAGAAATGATCTATTACATTAATGTGGAGGAACCTGTTTATATTGAAATCACTGAGTTTTGTATTGTTTAAGGGCAACTCACTTCTGTTTCATTCAAATTAATTCAGAGATATAATTGTTTGCATAGTGAGATGATTATATGACACATCCTAAAGCATACATACAGAAGAAGGTCGGGAAAACCAGTCTAATTATGCACAGAACAATCCCAGGGTGTCTGATGCGGAGCACTGATATAAAGTAAACTGTGCATCTTTCAGAATGTTGTGGTAAAATATAGGCTATGCACATATACAAATTATTTGCCTTTTCTGAAAAAAAAAAAAAAAGTTTGGTTGCTTAATCTACAAATTATGAGGCATAAGCGCATGTCTGTTTCTTGATTAGAATGTAATTATCCCAGTAGTTTGAGATACTTAATTATTTCCCTAAGTATGTAATGTGATATAATTATCACTATTATCATCATCATCAATGACGCAACCAAATTATTCATTTAGGACTATTACAGAGTAAGTTATAAAGTGTTCTAGTGTTCCACTCACTGCTTATATGCAATAATAAAATGCAATATATTAGGGATATGCATTTAATAGCTTTAACAATTTTAAATATTTGTATTTAGTCACAGATTTTTTTTTTTTTTACATCATTGTTTACTTAATTATATTCAGAACTGTTAATTTTCACAATTCTGTGTTATTTTATGAGTTTGCTAACTGCACTCAGTAATTACCTTTTCTTCTCTCCCCATTTTTGTCTTTTTAGATACAAGGAAGAAACAACAAAATGCTGGCCAGGATTGTTTTCATTTGCTGCTTCTTTGCCGGTGCTAGTTTGGGAGATACTGAGCCCAAGGCGTTATACGGCGGAGCTTGCAAATCTTTGTGCACCTGTGAAGAGAAAGATGGACACTTGTACATGAACTGTGAAAACAGAAACATAAGCAAAATCTCAGAAGTAAAAGTACCATCAGATATGCCTTTCCATTTAAACCTGTATAAAAACGACTTAGTGGAGTTACTCTCAGAGGATATGGATGCTTTCAAGAATGCCATCACCTTACATCTGGGCGCAAACAGCATTCAGGAGCTTGAACCTGGCGTGTTTAATGCATTGGGATCCCTGAGAAAGCTGCACATAAACAGCAATTTCCTGGTCATGCTGAAGGAGGACACATTTCATGGCTTGGTAAATTTGGAATACCTTCAGGCTGACACCAACTTCATCCGGGTCGTAGAGCCAGGGGCCTTCAGCAAGCTTGTCCGTCTTAAAGTTCTGATCCTCAATGACAACTCCATCGAGTTCCTTCCAAGCAACATTTTCCGCTTCGTGCCTCTGACACATTTGGATCTGCGTGGGAACAAGCTGCAGACACTGCCGTACGTGGGTTTCCTGGAGCATATCGGTCGTATCATGGAGCTCCTGTTGGAGGACAATGACTGGATGTGCAATTGTGAAATCTTGCATTTGAAGGTCTGGATTGAGAACATGCGGGCACAGTCATCCATTGGCGAGGTGGTTTGCAACAGGCCTGAGGATCTCAGGGGCATTTCTTTGGCTAGAGTTAAAAGGGATTTACTTTGCCCCTCCCATGCCGACATCAATCTCGAAGAGCCATCAAAGTCTTTAGACATGGTTGTCACCCCGTCCACCAAGGTCGTTCAGATACCGAATGTCAACGATGGCACCAAAATACCCACACCTTCAAATGGCCTAGGGACATTTTGCGTGCCAATGTGTTCTTGTCCTCCCCAAAGCATGGGTTTCTTAATGCACTGTGAAGACCGGGGCATTCAAAGGATATCCGATATAGGAATTCTTGATCAAAGTCCAACCAAGCTGTTTTTGACGGGAAATATGATACAGCGACTCTTCAAGTATGACTTTGTGACATACGACAGTCTGGAACTGCTTAATTTGGCAAACAACCAAATAGACTACATTGACAACGAGACCTTTCTAAGCTTGAGCAATTTGAAAAAGCTGTACCTGAATGGAAACAGGATAGAGAAAATCTCTGCCACAATGTTTCTCGGCCTTCACAATTTGGAATACTTGTACTTGGAGCATAATGTCATTAAAGACATTGAGGCTGGATCGTTCAACCCTTTGACAAATCTAAAGCTCCTTTTCCTAAACAACAATCTGCTCAACACTCTCCCCGCACAGATATTCCGTAACGTGCCCTTGGTGAGATTGAACCTGAGGAAAAATGTCTTTATGCACTTACCAGTGAGTAATGTGTTGGACCAGCTCAATTATTTGGAGCAAATTTATCTTGAGGACAATCCTTGGGACTGCACGTGTGATTTGGTCAGCCTCAAACAGTGGGTGGAAAAGCTAAGCAAGGACACCGTGATGGGTACCATCTTATGCCACACTCCTCAAAAACTGTCTACTGCTGAGCTTAGAAACCTGAAGCATGATGTTCTCTGTCCTGGACTGGTCACCTATAAGTCCTTACCTGGAGACACGAAGGATGCTATTGTAGCCACGCCTGTGCCAGGGGTCGGCACCAGTGGCTTCTTCTGGTCTCTGACAGAAGCCGTGCCACTATCCGTGCTCATCCTCTGCCTTCTCATCCTCTTTCTGACCTTCATTTTCTGTGCCGCGGGGATCATTGTGTTTGTGTTGCACCGTCGGCGGAGACAGGCCAAGAAAAAACAAGCCGAGGAGCAACCTCGCGAGAGCAGTCCCATCCACCTGCACTACAGCATGTACGGCCAGAAGACCACCCACCACGTAACTGAGAGGCAAGGCCCCGGCATGTACGACGAACCTTCCCGTAGCCCCATCGTTCAGGTCTGCAGAAACCCTAGTTACTGCTCCCAGCACAAAGAATACGAGTTGGACGAATACGACAGTGAGAAACCCAAACATATCTGCCACAGCATCCTCGACAAGGAGAGCGACTCCCTCCTCACGGGGGCCAACATGAAGTTCAGGGCTGTCACAGACTACCCCGCTGAGTTTGTGAGTTTGGGAGATGCGAGCTCCTTGTACAAGAACATCTTAGAAAGGGAACGGGAGCTCCAACAGCTGAGCCTCGGAGAATATCTCAGGAAAAACATATCACAGCTACAACCAGCAGTGGACATGCAAGTCCCCAACCACCACAAGGAGCTTAAACTAATGGAGACTCTTGTTTATACGAGGCCACGGAAGGTCATGGTGGAACAGACTAAAAACGAGTACTTTGAACTCAAAGCCAACTTACATGCCGAACCAGACTATTTAGAAGTCTTAGAGCATCAAACAACTTTCAACTGAGATAAGTACACTGTATGCTTTGATTTGACAAATGATACTCCCAAGTGCCTTGCCAGTTCATTCTGAGTTCCAATTTAGCCTGAGAGATACGACAAAACAACGCCAGAGTAGAGGCAATTGTCATGATATGATCATTTGACATGGACACAATGTCTAATTTCTTGCGGACATTTAGCGTTAGCATTGCAGACGACGGATTATGCATTCTAACAAAATTCCAGTCACAGCAAAACAGTTGTCTTTGGACAAGATTGGCTTTGATACCAGAACATTTGTTGTGCGTTGTGGTTAATGCATTCTATTTATGTTTGGTAGGGAAGACTAGCATAGCGTCACTTCACATTTCTATCTGTGTATCTCTTATTATGTACATGACGGATCTTGAAGCACTGTTTATCTGTAGCAATGGAAGAAATCGTGTTTTCTTTCTTTTCTTTTTTTTTTTTCTGTCAAACAGAACATTTACGGTTAGTTAAATGACTCCCTGATTTGCTGTTTTGAATTAAACATTCCCAACACAGTTTTTGTTCATTAAATATTAAATAATGGTTGTATTTGGATCGTAAGATGCCTGAAAATTGCGTTTATTAATAAATAAGGCGTCATGAAGAGCGAGTAGCTTGCCAAGCGGCTATTGTTTTGACCCTAAGGTCAGACTTTATGAGTGGGCTCATTTATCGTGCCTGAAATTGGCCTCTCACCTGGAATTCTAAACACGCCTGGAGAGTTTGTTCAGAAATCACATCACACAGACCCACTTGCTCATTACCTCCACTGCTTCTGATATGGACAAAAACTCTGCTGGGCATCCGTGGAGAAAATGAAAAGAATTGCACTACTTAAAATACCATTTAAAGGTGGTTGATGACAATCACGTTGTTGGGCCGCACAGTCTATGCCATTTTTCCCCCCATAGGAAAACAAAGTAGTGTAGCTTCTGGTTTGTATAATAGTGTTGTTTAAAGTTCTTTTGAAAACACAAATCATATCCGAATATTTTCTTTTAGCATGACAATTATGCAGAGTGTTTTATCTTCATTACCTGGCTGGAGAAGAAAAGAAAATATATATATCTATATATGTATATGTATAGAGAAAATATGCACACAAATTATTGTGTTAAGCCTTGAAATGTTTTACTGTATGGAAGAGCACCATAGCTTTATTTTGTACAAGTGTGGATGAGAGTTATTTATTCTGTATATTTGTACATAATTGAACATTTATATTTGTTTGTGTGCCTTTAATGTGGTACCAATTAAGCTGTAAATAAAAAAATAAAAAAAATAGAGTGTATTGTAATAATATTTCAAGTAACCAAGTAACTTGAAAAAATAGAAGAATCATATTATTTCAGTGGTTTTCAACTGGTGGGTGACGAAAAAAAGAGTTAATAGCATTTCACACAGCAGGGACAATATTAAATGGAAGTAGTAAAATGAAACTGAAAAGGAGGATAGCAAAAGGGTTTTATCATTTAAAAGATATGTCAAATCAAAACTCTAGAGTATTTTGGTCTGTCACTTGATAGAAGCTATTCAAATTAGACTGCTTGACGTGTCCTCAAGCCAAGAGCAAACATAAGATCAAGACTGCATTAAATATGGGTTACACTAGCAAAAATTATTTATACTTTTATGCTCGTAACTAACAGTAATAACAGTAATATCCAAAAAACATGTTTTAAAACATGTTCAGTTGAGAAAATGTAGGACAGTTCAAAAATAACATTGAGATGATTTCATCTCTCAAGTCGTAAATCGCACCCAAAAATCCCATAAAAGTCACTCACATCAGTTTGTGAACTTGACAGCTCGCCATCGCCAAACGTAATTCTGTCAGACCCTCGTTTCTCCAAAATAAAAAATACAAAAAAAAAACCTTTTGAGCACACAAGTGGCGTGCAACATTCAATTGTTCCTTAGAACGCTGAAAGCTTCTTTTCATCCACTCCACACTTTCATCTTTTCTTTCCCCTCGCTTAAGTGGCTTTCCAATATTTTTCCATTAACCATCAGATAGAATCATTCACATCAACCTGAGTAATTTCCGCCCGCCCTCTAGAAAATGAAGTTACCTGGGAAGGAAAGGCTTTGAGCATTAAAGCCAAACGGATAGTTTCAAAGGATGGCCAATGACTTTTGACAAGTTGCCTGTTGCAACTTTTAGTAAAGTGCAAAACAGTGTTCACTTTCAAGAATGGTTTTCTTTATTTTCAAGAATGCAAATTATCATGGTGTGAATATTTTAGCAAGGAAGCAAACCAAGGCAGAGACTCTTTCACACTGCTGGAAATGAGTATTGTACACTGCCACTTACACTTGATAGATTCCACTGCAGGTTGTTGTTTGAGCTGAGAGCTTGGTATCTACCATCTATTCTTTATTATGCCCTCTAAATACCAGTTTTAGGCCGAGTCCTCTGCGCTTCAGTGCACATGCCTATTTTTTTTTTTTTTTATCCTGAACTCCTTTACAAAATCCTCCACAGAGGATGTGCAAAAATGGATGTAACGAAGCGACACAGGTCATTTTTGTTGATATTCTGAGGGACAATGTTGCTCTACTGGAAGACAGTGAAGTTTTTCACAACCTTTCACAATTTTGCAGGCAATTTACATCCTGTGAAGTCTCAAGGGCTTTTAAACGTCTTTTCTTTCCTACAAGTTATATTATATTTCACAGAAGAGCCATTGAAATGTGGTGTATGTAAGACATTCGCATTACGTTGAATTGTCTGAGACTCCGTGACTTGACAGTTCTCCTTATAAGCTCAGGAGGGAATGTAAATATCTGAGAAAACTAAACGCTCTCCATTAGAGTCAGATGCTACTAGTGGGCTTTCTATGTAATTCGCTACATAGGCATAGCAATCGCTCGTTCTCTGGGGAGATCTTGAGTAATGAACTCGGCATGTCTGCCCTCACAATCTATAGATGAATCGCTGCTGTTGTCTGTTGCCAACCAATCCATGTAACCTCTAATGCACATCAATGCATCTTTGATAGCATAGATCTGAACTGAAACATGCTTGAAATTATTGGTAGTGGCAGGTCTTTTTCGGCACTAAGTCTAGCACGTAATGTACTTTCAGACCTGCGGTTTAAACATACCAATGTCTGGACCACCGAGTGCTGCAATAAACGTATATATATATATATATATATATATATATATATATATATATATATATATATATATATATATATAAACATTGTCCGTATCCATTCTGCTGAAATACACAAATGATCGGCATAAACTTAAGCATAGCATTTTTTAAGATATTTCAGGTTTTGTAACATTTCAAAAGTACCCAAAATACATGGAAGCAAGCAAATCAATAAAAATACCTTATTATATATTGATATTTATATAAATGGTTATAATAAAATATATAATTTTTAAGAAGTCCTAAATGAGAATTCTAATTAATGAGAATTTAAAAGATACATCATAATCATTGATAAAACATTAATTATTTGTAATTTTCTGTTTTTAGAAGTCCAGATTATCTTCGTTTTAATTTCATTTCAATTACTAAAACATGAAACGGCGTACCAATGCTTCACATGTAGTTTGACTGAATTAGCAATAATCTTTCAGAAGGCTAGTTTGCTTGTAGCAATACAGAGGCTAGTGACCCATCTAACTGTAGCCCACATTTGACTCCCTCAATGATAACACTTGTCAATCAAATATCTGTCTGGAGATGCTTGGTGGATCAAGTCATCAAACATAATTTCTTGCCAACACTTCGCTCTCAATAACTGCATTCATAGGTTGAGTCACGCGATGCCATGTTGCGACTGGTTCTGTGCTTACTTTGAGATCATATGAGAATCAAGGCATCTTTTGGCAGGAACCGTTGTACGCGGCTGTGCGGTGGTGTAAAAAACAAGCCTTGAAGTCTGTTTTCCATCCCATTGGTGATAAATTGGCGTCCAATGAGTTCATCTCCTGAGGCGAATCTACAAAAAGCGAACAGAAAGAAGAAGAAAAAAAGGAGAACAAAACAACTGTTTCTTGCAACATGGTGGATCTTTCTGTCAGATGTCTGTAGGACTTTGTTGTTTAGAAATACACTACTTATTACTCATGGCTAATTTGCTGGCTGTTTTTAGTCACTGACAAAGTGACAAACTAGTTTGACTTCGTAAGGGGCAAGTCATCACAAATGCCTGCTCTCATATTCCTTCCTGTCAGTCGCAAGAGAGTCGCTTTGGGCAACCCCTCAAGTGCCTGACAGATTTCTCACCAGATCTTCTCCTCGATCTGCCCGAGCTAAATGAGAGGCTCTCTGCTCCCAAATGCTGTAGTCCTTACCCTTGACCTCTCCAGACAGAAGTTTGTCAAGTGACATCTGCTAAAACCTCAACACGTCGAGCAACCTTTCCATCAAAATTACTGTCCTTAAATGTTGTCCTGCTTCTCCGAAAGACCTTACCTCGTGTCTTCTTCAGATTGCTATTAAACACTTCCGGTAGATTGCTTACTAACTGTGGTCTGCTGGTGATTACACATTGCATCAGACTATTAGATTACATTATATAGAATTGGATCTTTTTTATTACTTTTGACCTCACTCATTAGGGATTCTTTTTTACCGCACTGATAAAAATACACAAAGAGAAATATAATCTATTCCATCCCTTGTTATTTATTAACTGCATTATGTAATTATGTTATAAATTAATTGTGATGATGAACATTTTAAAGAATAATATAATTACATGTACTTCATTTCTGGAATCCGGTTACGTTATCGAGATTGCATGTAATCTACCCAACATTGCTGATAAATCACATTCCAACATAATAACCTCCAATAAAATATCTTGCCATATTCGCATTCAGTACAAGCTGATTTGAAAGAAATGCATGACATCAGGTTTTCCCATTGACAGAAATACATCATTTCATGTTTTTAGCATGAACAGCATGGCCAATATTTTTTTAAATTAATAATAATTTAAATAAATTAGTATGCATGCAGGAAGGTGTCTAGTATATTTTTGTTTTTATTATTTATTATATTGCTAAGGATTTTAGAATTTTGCACAAAGCAACAACTGCGTGATATTCTAAAATCTAAAATAGTATGTTATTTGATGGTGGTTGCTAGGATGTTTCTGCATGGTTGCTAACATCTTAAACATTGATGTATAAATGCTATGTTGCTGCCATAGGGTATTTTGGATATCCCTACATTGCTACAGTTGTAGCCATCTTGCCATGTGAATACTATTGTATTGCGGTGGTTATTTTGATGTTCTTGTGGTTTCTAGGGTGTTGCTAGGAATTTTCTGTAGTGTCGTGGGTGTTATATGTTTGCTGTGCTTTTTTAAAATCTTTCTATGTGATAGATAATGTATTATTTGTCGTGTCTAAATGATGGCTACGGTGTCTGCCAGGCAAAAACTCAAACTGCACAATGCTAATCAGAGGCACATTTTGTGTCGTCTGAATCCTGACTTCTAACTACATCGTCTTCTCTCTCACACTGTTAGATACATTAGCATTCAAGGTCATCTGTAACTAACAGATTGTATCTCATTCCCCTGAGACAGTTGATGAGTTCCTGCTCTAGATGTGCCGTCTTATGAATGTAATTGATGCAGTCCTCTTACAGGGAGCATGTGTTAACATTAGTTTGACATGTTACCTGTCCCACACACTTCTTGTTTGCCATGAGGAGACAAAGGTACGGTGTGTATTTTATGTCTCGTCAGCAGTCAGTTCATTTAGGAATTCATAGCCCACCTCGACCCATGAACCTTTTTTACCCTATGCCTTTTGCTACATAGTATGTTGACAAATGATGAGAAGTGTCCTTGCCTATGAATCACAAATGTGAATAGTGCTTTCCCATGCAAAACCGGTTGCCATGATGTTGGGCCGGTTGTCAGGTTGTTGCTATGCGGTTGAAAGAATGTTCTGAGTGGTTGCTAGATTTTTAATTATTGATTCTGTTCAATTGCACTTCATTGGTTAAATAGTGAAAATTAATCATTGAATCTCTATGAAAATCTATCTATCCATCATCTATCTATCTATCATCTATGTTCTAACAACTGTGAGTTTGCAATCTTAGAAACTTGATTTATAACTAATATATAAATATAAACTCACAATACCCCCACCCTCAAATTGCAGCTTTATATCTTGAAATTATGACTTCATAATATGAAATCATGAGTTTATATCTTGCAGTTTTGAGGGAAAAAAGTTTCTCTTTTTTTCCATTATGTTACAACTTGTAAAAATATCAATAAAAATTGAATTAAACACCAGCGGACATTCCCACTGAGAACCTTGAGAACATACCATGAGAACCTAACATCGCCCAGATGCAATAAATGTAACAAATTGTGATGTCGGGTTCAAACGAGAGGTTAAGATTAATGAGTGCATAACCATAACCTAAATAAATGTGTCGGAATGAGATTTAGTGACATCTACAGTCAGGAGGCAAAGGAAAAGGAGAGGGTGACATCTCCCTCGGGGGCCTTGGGGAAAAATGCATAAAATAAAGTAGATCGCTCAGTCAGGTTTGACAGAATAACGAGGCCACTCACCAAGCCAAAGGGTCAGTGATGAAGCCCGGTGACCTTTAACCTCCATCCAACTGCAGAATTCCCCAGATTTAAAGGGCAAGTGAGCAGAAGCTTAAGCGACCTCTCGTGAACTCTGTGCTGTCACCCAGTTCGTCTGGACTTTTTGTGCTACACTGGTCTGTCAGTCTCAGTTTGAGATCAGCACCGGACACCGATGTCAGTCTCCAAATCCTCTCTTTACTTCCATCTGAGGCTGGCCTTCTCTCAATGTCTGTCTGACCAACCCCGAGGCTATTTTTAGCTGCTTCACTGCACCTCCAAAATGAGCACCAGCCTTTTCTTTCTAGATTAGATGGCCTAATGCAGTCTTCTCTTTTCAAAGTTTAGGAAAGGGGGACGATCAATTTCTCTTGCATATTACGCAATCATCCAATGCTCTTGAACTAACTTTGTGGTCTCACGACTTTGCTTCTCACGTCACATATAATTTCCTCTAACCCTATCTTGATTCATTGCCTTGGCTTTGGTTCTCTTTATACTTTTTTTTTTTCCTCCCCCTCACTGGACATTTTTTTGTTCCATTCAGCAATAATTCTCAAAACTTCCATTTCTCTGGGTACCTGGCAGGGATAATCTCAGGATTACGGCTTAAAGTGTCAGTGATCTCGACTGTCAAAATTCTCCTGTAGTTACAAGTGTAAACATATGATTACCTTTGGTCTGACTTAGCAATGTAAACACGCACGGAATCATGGGAGCCAGATGGAGGTGGAACTGCTTGACAAGACGAATGTGAGTTTTCTTGCCGGGTGTGCCCTTTGTCGCGTTCTTGCCACAGGTCGAATGCATCATTCTGTTGTTTATCTGAGAAGTTTGGCGGCTTGCATCTGGACACTGTCCAAAAGTAGGTGCATCCTTGGAGGGTGTTCTTGAAAGATTAATGCATATTGTGATTTAAATAAATGAAACAGGAAGATCAGGTGCATTTGACCTGTCACCTGGAGATGCAGGTAACAGAAGTTTATATTTAGCTTGTTACATTCTTTTCCATCACCCTGCTATGAATAAATAAAACTGGCAAAGGAAAATACATACATACACACATATACATACATATATACATATATATATATATATATATATATATATATATATATATATACATACACACACACATATATATATATATATATATATATATATATATATATATATATATATATATATATATATATAAAGTACTAAATAACATTATCTTTAACTTATTATTCTTTGTAATCTGTCATGAAAAAATATGAAGCAGCACAACTGCTCAAAATAACCCATACTTAATAACAAGAATTGTGTTTCAAGCAGTAAATCAGCATAATACAATGATTTTTAAAATATTGTATAATACTAAAAACTCATAAATAATTTTGAATATAGATTTTATATGTCTAAATTTATGTTAATTAAAAAAGTGCTTTTTCTTCTACCTATCTATGTATTTGTTTATTTATGACCTATAAACTGTCATGACATTTAACATTTTATCTTCATTACTTAAATGATAATGCAATATTTTTGCCGTGCACACTGCATATGACTTGGACGCGTTCCTCTGGCTTTCAGACATCTTCTAAAGTAATACTACAGTAGTTATCTTTTGCCCACAAACCAGTATCTAAAAGCTCAGAGCATCTTTTAATGTGTGGAGAGAGGCTGTCTATCTGTTTATGAGCCGTGCAGGGCGTTATGTTACGCAGGTGTGTCACCAGAAGGGCTGCTGTCAGCTGTCTCTCTGCACGCAACAAAAGGCACGAGTCCTCAGGGCCTCCACACACCAAACCAAAACGTTAGATGTCACATTACACTGGCAGGCTGCGTAGGATTGAACATCAAACAAAACGACACATTCCGCCCTGAAAAGGTAAAAGCTCTGATAAGTACTGATAATGTGATGAAAATTGCCAGCGTACATGTGTGTGCATGCCATGTCAAATTCAGGTCACTGATTACTCTGATGTGGAAAAAACAAAGCGAAGCACACTTAAATGTATATTAGTGCAACACCCTTTTTTCTCAGTAGGCAGTGGATCGGCACAAATGATTTATTAAATTTCTTTAGAAATGGCATTGTGCTATTCAGGCGAGAAAGATTTTACGGGAAAAATGGGAGTGCTGTAGAACTATCAATGACATCACTGATGAGCAAATGCACAGAGGTATGTGCATAAGTCAAGGTTGGGTAAAATGTTACATTTAAAGGAACAGTTCACCCAAAAATGTACATTTACAAACCCTCGGGTCATCCAAGATGTTGATGAGTTTGTTTGACAGATTTTGAGAAATGTAGTCTTGTATATTTGCTCCTCAGTGTAGTGTTATGTAATGTAATGCAATGGAGAGAATGGGTGCCGTCAGAATCAGAGAGCTGATCAAAACACCACAACTATTAATTCATGTAAAAGTGTGTAAGAAACAATCATTGAATCCATACGAATCCATCAGTAAAACACCAAACTGTTGCTTTTAGTTAAAATACCAACCTGGTCTCATGAAAATGTGGACCTTTGTATGCAACACACCGCACGTTTCATCGCAGTTTCAAAGATAAATGTCCACTGAGCGATGCTAAAACACAGGTTCAATATGTGAAACCTGGCACGTTTTTAGTACGTTGATATGCATTGCGGCGGTTAAGAATTGAAATATGGGTAGACTGTGTAATGTACATCTCTGTACTCCGTGAGCTACCAAACAAACCTGTCTATGAAAACCCATAGACACGAAGCTGGGTACGTGTGATCCCGGCATATTATTAATCTAAACGGCGTAAATATGTGTGAAAAGGAACAAAAAGTGTCTAGTTTTCATTTCTTTCGAAAAAACTGCAGTGATATGTACATGTTGGCATGCATTTCGTGTCTTGGTATGTTTATGCCATAAATACCAGGTAGTAGAATACATCATCATTTGGATTTGAACTGCAGCAAGAGGCATTTACTGTAATACAATTGCTGTTTAAACTCGACCAGGCAAAAATCATATCACATCTGTCCTCAACAAGATCTTCCATTTGAGGTATTCTTATCTGCCTGCTCACACAACAAAGTTTAAAACTTCAAAGGTCAATGCCCCTGCGAAGTCCCTAACCCTATGTGGGCGCAACAGAAAATCGCGACGCTTGCCTCAGCAAACCCCACTAATGGCATTATCCTTCAAGAACTAAGGACTGCTGACTACATATAAGAATTTTTTTCCGGAAAAAACTTCACGGGCTGAGCCATGTAGCTTACATGCGATTCAAAAGGAAATCGTCACTGGCTGATTTTTACCAGAATTATTGAATCAACTGCCAGAGTTACAACCGAGCGTTAATAAAGAGAATTTCCCGACGAATTCTCATAATTACTTCATCCATTCCCCAGAACGTGATGAGCAGAGAAATAATCCGAAAAGACCGAGAGAAATGTTCTAACAAGCAATGTGGAAATTACAAGGTTTTAGCACTCATGTGTCGGAGAGAACGGCTGACTATTAGAGCGATCACTCATGCGGAAAAGTCAAATTTGTGGCGTGGCTGCACTGGAATACAGTGAAATAGATGACGCTCCATGGGTTTATGGGTTGATATGTATGTATATTTGAGTGTGTGCTCCAGTCGTAAGGTCCCTCATGCGAATCTAACTATATCCCGTCTAAAAACCAAGTGGACAGTCAGTGTCACAATTCATGTCTCTCTTGCAGATTCATTTGGCTGCTGTGTCAAGTCCTCGGCTCCCTTAAAGTTGCCTACGCACTGCTTTATTTGCTGGCCACTGACGGCGAATGGGGATGATGAAGCAAGGAACTGTAAATTTAGACGTCTACGGCTGGAAATGAGCATCAGCTGCCGTAGATAAGCCACGGATATAAGCAAGATATGAGTTTCCCATCAAAAAGGTCATTCTTACAGTTTCACGAATTGGCGCGCTGCTGAACCGTGTCACGATCTGCCAAAAGCCATCATCTGATCCTGATGGCAGGTCAAAAAAATCACCGGGCCATCAGATATGGAGCAATTACTTGTTTATTTTAGCTTTGTAATCACTGCGGCCAGCACAGTGGCAAAATTTCCTATTAGCTCCCAAGTATTTCATCATATCTCGAGGTTAAATGGAGACTTCCGCTCGCTGGATTATTATTCCGATTTTAGTCTCATTACCACAGGTCTTGGGCGCTGTTTAGCGTGATGCAAAGCAAAGCAAAGGATATTTACCATGGTAACTGCATCTGTACTGCACTGCCTTTTACAAACAGCCAAAACAGCAAAGAGAAAAAAAAACAACTTTAGGGTTAGGGTTCGATAATAATAATAACCACAATAAGCAATTATTCTGCCAATTAATATGTTTAACGACGATGATACCCTAGACGGGGTTCAGTGACATAGAATTAATTTGACGTGCAGTTCCATGCCTGCCTGTACATCTCTTACCTGCTTCAAACGTGACTCATCCAGTCATTACAGACTTAGGACTATCTGGGCATTCTCACAAAACCTGTCAGGAAATGTACAGACAAAAAAAAAAGGAAAATGTAATCACCAAGCTTTGCAATGTGACAGTATTTTCCTCCAAAAATTAAGAACATTGTGTGTGTGTGTATATATATATATATATATATATATATATATATACACATACATACACACAGCATGGTGTTACACTAATGATATTGTCAAAACAAACAAATAAATAAATAAAGTCCTTACTTTCTTTAAAATTATATTTATTATTGCATTTTTCTGATTTTGGGTGTGCAACGTGAGAGCCAAGCTTCACCCATCTGCTTTATTATGTTCAACAATCACATTTTATGCAAAATTCCATTTTTAATTCAGACCACAATATGTGACAAATTTCTATAATAAAAATGCACTCATACGCCCAAAATAACGTCTTTAAGCTTCATCAAATGCAATGCGCCTTGACACGCCACATTTTAATGTACATTAAAACAAACGAGACTTGAGAGTGACGCCAGAGGGGAAGTTTAGCAGAGAATAATGTAAATTCCAGTCTGGGTTACTTCTGTGAAGCTTTCTCTCTTTTTTTTTTTTTTTGATAGCCATAGCAACCATCATCTTCCATTACATGGAAAAGAGCAGGCAGAAGACCCTTACAAAATTTCTCCTTTTGCACGAGAGGGAACGCCATAGAGGTCTGGCATACGAAAGGTGAGTAAAAACGTATTGGGCTTCACCAAACAAAGCATCATCAGGTCATTTTGAAAGTTTACCATATACTTACACCTCTCAAGAGCATTATTTAACTCTCTCTCTCTCTCTCTCTCTCTCTCCATCACACGTCCTCTCTTACCATCAAACTCTCTTAAAAAAGCAAAAAAAACAAGAGCATAACGTGTCAGAGCTACAGTTGTGATGGCCACCTAACTTACACCCAGTTATCATTAGCCAGTGCCTGCTAATGACTTCAAGTGTTAGAGGCCTGTCAGTGCCTATATTTTTAATGGCCTTCAACGGGATCCTCTCTACCTGTCACACAGGCTCCGTGACAGTGGTCTTCCTTCACTTCTTGACAGAAACACTCGCCCCGGATAGCATTCAGCGTTCCTCCTCATCACCAAGCTCATTGCCTTTCAATATAAACGCTGTCACTATTTTAACAAACAACACCCAAGTCTGACATTCCCGTCAAGCGCTCGAGTTAGCGTTGGCTGTCACGGAAATCGTCGTCAGCTTCTAAAACAAGATAAAAAAAGGTCATTTCCGATTCAAGACAGGCTTAAAAAGTGTGTTACACACCTCACTGAAAAGGTAAGTTTCCTATCTGAGTGACAGAATTTCCCGAGGCAGAGTTTTAACATAAAATACCCAACTTTAGGAACGAAACTATGATTTATTAAAGGAACGGGTTTACAGAATGTACTCTTTTTGTTTTTTTATTTGCAAAAGGGAGGTAAAATGAGCTATGCCAAAAAATGTGGGTGGTTGGGCTCTATGTCTGGTTCACGGCAGCAAGACTGAAAGAAATTGCTATACAACACAAATCCACAGTTGCGTCGCTTGGTTATTACAGTAGAAGTGTTTTAGTGGAAAAATGCCATTTATTATATGGGGGACTGGGGCTTATTGTCACATGTTATACTCCAAAAAATCATTCTCAGAGTGGGTTTATTCCTTTATAGAGAAAAACCAAACTCCAAAAACACCTCTTGAAGATTTCCACCATTATTACCAGAAAACATTTTTTTTTTTTAAATGTATAAAATCTTTTGGGACAACATGCCCCAATAGCCGATTATACTGGTCACAGTAAAACTGTCGCCATGGGAACCTGGAAGCAATAAGCTATTCATTGGATTCACAGGAACATTTAAACAGGTAAAAAGGTTATGAAGCACAAAAGGATTTAATGTTAAAGTTATAGCTTACAACTTGCAAACACTTAAATGAACTAAAGGTTTGTGTAAATGGCAATATCGATGACAAACTATACTAATTATACAACATTTGTACTTTTTTGTTTGTTTTGTATAATTATGCTTTTTCAACTGAAGGTATCATATTGTCAAATCTAAAAATTCCTGTTTTTCATGTTAAGTGAGGTCTAGGGACTATATAACTACCATATAAGTTTCAAAACTACCATATAAGTTTCAAGTTGTGAATTCTATCCAGTCACCGCCTTCATCGCCCAAGCTCCGCCCACCATCCATGACATCGCTTAGCAACAACGACACACTCACTCCAAGAATGTGACACAATTGCACAATTCTTAAGGACATCAACGCTTAAAATAAAACTACAAAAAGGTGTACAATACGGAACCTAAATGCATTTTACATTCAATAATTTACACCTGAAGAAGGAAGTGTACAGGAAGACGATGGTGAAAATATGAAACATTTAGAACAGTTACTGGACTGTGTAAGATTATTATTTCAGCTTGAAAATAATCAAACAAACAAACATAAATAAATACAATTCCAGAGCATATTTAGTAACTAGGCGGAGAATCATTTCTATTTCTATTTAAACTATGCATTCATACAGGCTTCTTTGTAAATGTTATCTTTTTTTAACGGAAGGGGGATGATTTTGTTCCATCCGACTCATATCTCTGCAGCTTTAATTAGTCAAATATTACAAAAAACATTTTAGTGCAGTGCAAAGGAGGGGGTCCAAATCTGGCCTGCAGATGTACAAAACAGAGATAAGATTTCAATGAAACATCTGGACTTTATGCCTTCCAGAAAGACCTAAAAGGGGTTTGCAACTCAATATGCATTAGTTTCAAGTGAATCTATATACATATATACACGTATACACGTATAATATAATAACAGAAAGAGTACAGCACAAAACAAACACCAACAAGGAGGTATCGAATCACTCCGAAGGGGTTCATTTTGCGACTTACAATATTCTGCTTATTATGTGGCTAATTGCTCAATAATGGAATAAATGGCAGGGAAATATTGATCTAAGTTTAAAATATTTCATAATGAGTAGAAAAAGAGTGAGGAGAGATACAAGAGATGACACTAAAGAAGCTAAACAAGACTCCAGTCGTACAATTTAGAGAACATTATACATAAAATACCTTTATTTAAAATTCTTACAATGATATTATGTGCATGAGCATAAATATGCACACAGAAATCTATTTTAGATTGGAGATTCAGATCTATTAATTTTTTCTAAAATGTTTACGAACATGTAAAAACACTATAAAGCTACTTTTAAAGAAACCGAAAATTGCAGAATCAGTCAAAAAGTCCTGAAAGTCCTTTGTTGGTGTAACGTAAGATTATACTTTTTTTTTTTTTTTCTCGGTCAGCCATTTGGAAACGAGCAAGAGCAAAGAGGTTCGCTGGAAGACGGATGTAAACAAATGGCAGATGTTTATTCTCGTGGTTACCTTCAAGAGTCCAGACCCATTAATGACCACGACAGAGAAGAACACCATCATACAATATTAACACCAGTTCAGCGGCGCGGCTTGATGAGAAAAGACGTGCCATTGTTGCCTTCCTGAATAAGAATAAGGACATCGGGGATTTGCTTTTGGAAAAAGTTAGGACAAATTCACCTGCATGCTCATATTTGTGTTTATCGTCAAGCTGTCATCATTATTAATGAGGGTGTTTGAACAGATTGGTCGCTGAATCCGGTGCCAAATGATCACTAATGAAATCTCAGTAAACTAATTAAAGTTCACCCAGAATCAGAAATTCCATCATTTTTTTTTACTCACCAGTATGTAGTTTCAAACCCATATGTTGCATGTTTTTTTTTCTGAAAAGCTGAAAGAAGAATATTAATTGACATCTTCAAACCTGACGTAATGCTACAATGATTTGTCTGATGATTTTCAGATTTTGGAAGTCTTGAAACATATTTATCACGGGCTACTTTTATGACACTATATATTTTATAACACTAAACTTTTTTTTTCTTTATGGCGCTTGGCAGAACTAGGTATGATTATTACAATTTTACTTAAAATGTATGAATTATAACAACATATTTAATTGTAATTATTTTATAATGATTTCTACTCTTAATAATACTCTTAATACTCATTTCAAGCCCACGTGTTGCTATTTTCGTCATGAAACACTGAAGGAGAATTTTTGTGAAATCTTATCTGACATCTTTATTGACGTCAAATCTGGCGTAACACGTCAGGGCCTCTGAATATTTTGAATATATTTTCAGTGAACAGAGAGTTCAAATGTTGTTTATCCCTCAGACAAAGCTATGAACTATATTTATGATCATTTCAATGCTTGTTTTTGTGACTTTTGAGGCACGGCGGCTCTATTTTTCTGCTTCTGTTCATCCGATGCACGTTTACTGTAATTTTACAAACAAAATCGGAGTAAAAATGATTTAGCAAATTACCACAAAGCAACATTGTTCTTTGCAGCAATCAGCAAAATCATTTTTACTCCGTTTATGTCTGCTTCAAACCCATACGCTGTTATTTTTGTCATGCAAAATCATATTTGACATCTTCAGTCATACTTAAAGGATACATCCATTTTAGTTCATTAGTAGACTTATGGACACTTTTATGCCATGAAAGTGAAATGCTGTCTCTGTTAATTTTTTCAAAGATTACAAGTAAATACTATTTGAGTCTTTATTTCAAAATGTTTCCCTCAACGTGTTACTTGGCATTTGTCTATAATACGTTCTAAATTTACTAGCAATTATAATTTGTTTGTTTGTGTGTGTGTGTGTGTGTGTGTGTGTGTGTGTGTGTGTGTTTGAACTACACGGAAGCCAAGAAAAGGGCGATTCTTTTTAACCGTACAAACTTGCAACCGAATAAAATATGTTATTAACTAATTAACATAACGCATTTATAATTGAACTTTTATTGGAAGTCTTCCCAGAGCGAAGAGATGACGTACGAAAAAGTAAATTATGCATGAAACGCATTCCGGCCCCCGCGGTGCTATTCTTACAACCGTAAGCGTGACGCTATACTGTATGCGCTCGTGGATATTTAAGAGCTTTATAACTCTCCGATCACATTCGATCCATAAACAGCGTGATGGAGCGCACCATTAGGCCCAGAGAAACAATTATATTTAATTATGTAAATAGCTGAATCACCCAATAAAATCCAAAGAGGAATGAAAAAGGCAGCGAGGTCAGCAGATATTTTGAGAGGTGCTGGAATAGCTCACTCTTGCGAGCTGAAGCATCACAGCTTGATTTTCACAGTCACAATCTCCAGAGTTAATTGAAGTCAATAACATTCAGCCCCCGGGGTGGAATTTAAATGGTTTGTTGCAGGTGAGTACTTTAAACCCTACAATACTTTGATTTATACTCTCTGGCTCTTGTGGAAGGAGGAAAAAAAAATAAAAATAAATTCTACGGCACAAAGAAAAATCGCACAAAGGACGGAGGTAATTGTGATCACAGCATTCTTGTACAACATTTCTATAGACACGGGGGGAAAAAAAAATCGATATCAATTTGACAGAGTTCAAGGAAAGAAGAGCTGCCTTGCACCGCGCGCACAATGCCACAAACGACTTCTATATCACTCACTCATTCAGAAAAACGGACAAAACGGGCCATAATTAGTCGCTAACGTGAACAAACCCCCGTGAAAAGACCTGGATGAATTCAAAGGATGGCCCGCTGCTGCAGTAAGCAGGGTAATCAAGTGATAAAGAACAATAAGAAAGCTTTGATATCAGACTCGAATTGAAGTGTCAAACTAAGAAAATAAAACGCACCTTTTGAGTAACACTCTTTTGTGCAGTAGGGGGATAAATAAGTTTACTATGGCAGTAGGAAACACCTTTAGTGCTGGAGTAGAGGAGGTGACAGCTAATTCTGCTCCTCAGATGGAAACACAGAGGCAATGAAAGATAAAAGAAGATAAGGTCATAGTCACAGACATAATTGTGTTCTCAAAGGCTTGAATCACTCTTAAAAATATACATTTGATTTGATTTATTTATTTTTATTTTTGGCACCTATAGGCTTTCTTGAAGATCAATGGAATCTTCGCACTGAAAAAAGCTCTCTTCGAATTATTAAAATGTTCTTCGCAGTAAAAAAATGGTTTATTGAAATGTTCTTTGAGGAGCCTCAAATCACAGCGAGAACTCTCTTTCGGTGCCTTTATTTTTCAAAGCGTACTGAAAGGGCTCCCTAAACTCACAGAAATCCCTCTGTTTTCTTGGATTTTAATGGGCCCAATTAATTAATACTTTTCTTAATGGAAATAGCATTAGTTTGAGTGCAGGTTTAATTTTAATGCACCAGTTATGTCTCGGGATGAATCTGAACAACATGTCCTATTTTGGAGGGATCGATGTAATGACATTCCTGGAAAAAATAAAATAAAAAATGAAACAGTAAATGACTTTCCAAGAAAAGGTTAGATTACTATCATTCAGCCTCTCTCCGAGGAAAACATCTTATTATTATTATTAAAGCAATTGTTCTTCATTTTAATAAATGGTTTAACCTCTTGCAAGATCTGTAAGATGTTTTGCATTAAAAAATAAATACATTAAAATAAAAATAATAAATAAATATATATATATATATATATATATATATATATATATATATATATATTAGTAAAAAAATATAGTCCAAAACAGTTATAGATTTTAAATGTCTTTTAATCACAATTAATCTGAACATCATGTCGTCTTATTGAGAAATCAGTGTAATGAAAAATACATTTTAAACAGGACAAACTGAATCAAATTCATACAGCCTCCTTATGATGAAAGTGTGTGCTTGTAGTTTATTGTGCTCATAATTTCATCTCTTGCAAAAATGGTAAGATGTTTAGCATTGTTTTGGAACAATTGAATAGAACATGATATTTTAAACTAGAAGGATTGAAATTGTATTTTCTAGTAAAAAAAAAAAACAATAATAGCAATTTTATTTTTTTTTTCAAAATATTTTTACGCATATATGCATACGACAAACATCTTCATTATTCCGTGGGGTTTGCTTTTTGCATATTGTACCGAGGACACGTTTGTGTCCTCTTTTCATGTCTTTGCTTCTTCGAGTTTCCAAGTTTGTTTTGGAGCAGATGGTTTTCGGATGGTAGCAACTCATTCCATCCCATGCTGCTTCACTTCGGAATGGATAAACACAAGTCAAAGCGTTTGTGCCGTGAGTGAGCTCTACATTGATAAATGAGTGAGGAACTCAGTCCCCTGCAGACGACTGCTATAAACGCAACCGCTGACACCAGCCCACTTATCCCACGAACTTCCATGGATATGGGACAAGGTCTTCCGTTTATTTTTAGATTTACAAGATCTTTCCAAACCTGAAGCTAGCTGTCACAGATTACGCTCCCTAGTTCCTTATAAACGCACAGGCGTTTTTAAAAGATTGTGTGTGATGAATACATAGATGAGTTTGGACTGATGGGTTGAAAATAGACCGGTTTTATACTCAAACTATTGCATCACTGTTGTGTTCCTCAAAATAACGAGTTTAGGCCTACGATGAAGACAATAGGGAATCGTTAGAGAACTCGACGACTGCTGGGTTTTTTTGTGGTCTGTCCAACTGCTGGGACAGAGTAATTCTAGATGTTCTGTGACATAAATAACAAGGAAGTCAGGATGTTATTGTCCCAGAAGAAAAAAAAAAAATAGCCAAATGATTTATAATTTAAACAGAGCTCAAAGGTTTGTAGGACACTTAACTGCACAATTTCCAGACAGGCTAGTCCTGAGCTAAACTGAACTAGCAAAAATGATCCATTGCAAATTATTTTAAGTCATACTGTGGCTAGGGTATACGCTTTTAATCTTATTTTATAAATAATAGTCAGGAACATGTGTTTGCATTTACAGAACAACGAAGCAAAAACATTTGTGGATAAGCGTTGGTACAAGCATTATTTTTCACACACACACACACACACACACACACACACACACACACACACACACACACACACATATATATATATATATATACTGTATATATATATATATATATATATAGAAATAAATATATACTTTTTATGAACCATGAATATTATGTGTAGCTGTTCTAATGAAAATTAAAATTAAATTAAATGATCACTGATAGAAGTTAATTTAACAAAATCCAACATGGCAGAAGTTAGTATTCACAAGGCCATGTATTTTGCTAAATTGTTGAATTTTAAGTTGTATGTGTGTATGTGTGTTTGTTTATTCAAAAAGCCATCTAATTATATCATTGATTTAATCAGGTAACCTGCTCTCAGGATCCAGAGGCAATAACTTGCTTTACTTTCATTTCAATGCATTCAATGCACCAAAACATTACAAAGGTACACTCACTTCCTGTTTTGGGCTGCCACTGTTGATGTCAAAATAAAAGTGTCCACCATTATTCAAAATATAGATTTTAGAGTTGAATCATCTGACGATCATCTGGGAATGAGACATTCTGATATATATATATATATATATATATATATATATATATATATATATATATATATATATATATATATATATATATATATATATACACACACACACACATACTCTGGGAGCCAATCTACTTTTCAGCTATTAGAAACAAAGCGAGTTTATTGAGTAAACCATTAGAACCCAAATAAAACTTTGAAATCTCAAGAGCAAGAGTTATACGCAAATAAATGTGACATTTATCAGTATGTGGCTCTCCAGAGTTTGAGATTTGTTCCTCAACAGTGGATACAAATCTTTCTACCCTTTTATTGGCTGCCAGAAGAATAATAACAAAATCAGCAGACACAATAGGAGCCACAACCCTTCCAGTGGCCCCATATAGAAGTAGTTGCTGCCATTGGAACCGAAACGACTTCAAAACAGCATAAACCCACCAGCTGAGCATATTATTCGGTTTAATGAGGCGCTGTTTTGACCGGAACCGGTTACCTTCGGAGTAATACATACATGCTTTGTGTGTATCACGTCTTGTGAATGTTTTCCCATCCATGCATGCGGCACCATACACAATCCTGCTCTGAAATTAGTATCAGATGCTCACGCTCGCCCCAAAAAAGCTCATTGCGTCTGGATGACTTCCAGACCCTCTCTCCTTTTATGCTGCTTACCGATCGTATATATATATATATTCTGAGTGCGAACCGTAACTCAGGGCTAAAGTCTGCAACTAAAAACAGACCAAACTTGGCAGCTACGAGTGCTGATGGTCTACAGACCCTCGCTAAGCCTTAAACAATCAGAAAACAAGAGTTCACCCCCGGAGCAGCGAGGATACACACAAACCACGCTGTCGGGCTGTTCTGGAGCCGTCTCTCGTAAGGTTTCGGCGCATCTGAAATCAGGCCTGCAGCTTGTTTTATGACAGTGTTTAGGTCTCAGGCAGGATGCGGTGGTACCAAATCAGTGAAAAACACTGGCTCCCATCCAGAGCTCCAGAGAGTGTTATTTGAACTGCATGTGATGTGTTTGCATAATCACACTGTAACGCAATATGATAATTTGAGCTAATGGGGAGATGCGCATTAAGTGGTGTTTAATAAGCGGGGCTTGCTATGGCACGCGTCACACTTACAACTGCTCCTAATTGAGGTTAGGGACATGTAATTTGCCCCAAACTATTTTGTGGTACGGATGCGTGCTATTACTTTGCTTACACTTTTGGTTTGGCGGACAAACGAACTAGGGGAAAGGACTTCGCATCGAAGGAGGGATTTGAGCTTTGTCTGAGACTGGGATATATCAGAGGCTTCTGCAGGATCTCAGAAATCTCCCAACTAGAAAACCAAAGCAACGTGCTAAAAAAAAACACTCAAATCAAAAGAGGGCCCCTGTTGCCTCTTCAGAAAATATTGAAATCCGGTTAATAATTATTGTTTGTTTTTTATGGTTAATGGGTTTATTTGAATGCTCAGCAGAGGTTCCGACTGAACTGAATAAATAAATAAATGCTTATTGGATACATATAAACATACACATACGATTATTATGTAAACAAAAAAATGATTTGGGATGCGATTAATACAACCACCACGTTCATAATTAAATTCTAATAAGAAGACTATATATATATATATATATATATATATATATATATATATATATATATATGTGTGTGTGTGTGTGTGTATACATACATATATGCGCGCACGCACACACACACACACACACACACTCACACAAACATGCTTTAAAGTTTAGACTTCAGATGCTATTCAGATTTCTGCATGGATGATGTGTTCACATCAAAGCAGGTGACTTTGAATAAAAGTTTTGTGCACTTCAGAATCAAAGGACAAAACTGTTTTCCGCAGCACATTTTTATCTCATTACTCGCATCCTATTTTCATCCTTCAACTGATGTGGTGACCGGTCCAATCGGAAAACTACTGTAAACACTGTCAGCGTCATGTCACATTTTTGGTAACCACGTCTAAGATCTTTTTGGTGCCATACTGGCATTTCCTGTGAACAGAGCGCCCCATTCATGAGATATTCACTTTGAAAAATTCAAAAGGCTCGTCTTGATGTCAGCTGGGTGATGTAAGTGGATCAGTCTTATCAGATCATTGCTTCACCCAGACAATGAACATGCCCTGTAATTCAAAATCAATGAGTCATTGAGGCTTAAAAATCTGATGCTGTCCGAGACAGTCGGGTGAGCTCTGCCTAATAGACAGAATGGCAAGCAATTTCTGGAAATTTATTAGTGCAGTAAATTTGGAAAGAAACTTGAATTATTCATGTCATTCAGGCTTTAGGTGACCTTTCTCAAAACCTCCAGGTGCTTTGGGAGACGAAAAGTGTTGCAAAAAGCCATGCTGCGATGACCTGAACTCTCTGACAGGGGTCAGTTTCGGACACTGGCGCTGCTACACGGGGGATAAACACGTACGAGACGAGACAGTGGTAGCTAGATCACTTTGTGTGTGTGTGTATGTGAAGCTTTGTTGACCTCTGTTGACACAAAGATCCTTGTATGATGTATCACTTCAAGGGCACTTTGATGCCAAACTTTGACAAGTGCACATTTCTGCAACTTTTTGCATTAATTCCCCAGCCAGGATCCGAGTGACCACGGCTGGTCGTGAATATCAATGTCAAGCCTGTCAGGCGAAGCAAAGACGAGCCGGTGGATGATGGCTGATGTAACCTGGTGCCAATATAATTCACCATCTAATTGATACCACGAGTTCTGCTCCAATCGGAGAGAAGCTCGAGGATATATGCACGCATTAATTTCACTGCTCAACATGGGAATATATATAAAAACAAGGCACTACGGTGCACTATACCAAATAAAAAATTGTAATGCAACCTCAAGAGGCTTAATGCTTGTATGAAATGATTGCAGCAGCAATGCAACAATGTGCCGATGCAAATAATCACAATAAAATACGCATTCCCAAATCATTTGTCAGTCCCGAGCATGACTTTCAAGTCAGTTTCTGTCGTGGAAAAGCAACATTTCACAATATTCACAATCAAAAGTAATTTCTGGTTTAAATATGTTATTATTTGATTTTTTTTTTTACTTTAATCTGCACTGCCATTGAAAAATTGGGCTTAGTAAATATACTGATTTTTGAACAGTACTATATGATTAAAATGGTATTCAGACAAGGGTGATAGATTTTTGACAATAAGATATATCTATCCATTTAAATATGTGACTTTATAAAACTAAGATAAAAAAAATATAAATTTTAAAAATTGATTTTTCTACGGTGGGGGAAAAGCAGCATTGCAAAACATAAAACCATTCAGAAAAATTTATTTAGATTTTTATATAAATTGAGGGGGAAAACAATCAGAAGTTTATATTCTTGCTATAAAGTGAGAATACCTTTATTCATATATTCATCCGTATGCCGCTGAAGACACATGCTGTTATTTCAAGCAACTGCACTGACATATAGCAGTCAAGACACAAGACACACACTTCCACGTGTCACTTGCCTGTTCTACTTTATAATGCATAAATCTGCGAGGTATACTCTACATTCTCCACGTCTACTGAAAGAAAGTCTTGGACATTGGGTTACAATTACAGCTGCAAGCTTCGACTACCTTTATGCCACCATTACATTCGACCATAACTGCAGAAAAGCAATTAGTTTAAGTGAAAACTACTCAGCAGGTACAATTATTTCATGTATTAAAAGCTAAAAGTGAAAGGAGCCATTTCTCCCCTATCTCTATTGTAAAAGGAAAGGCTTCTTGAGGGTACACATGTGCCCATAATTGATTCGCGGCACCTGACAGCTTTGGTCATGCCATCAACTCCACTTTAGAGACTTCCTCGGGGAAAAGCGCATTAGTGCAAGTTGTGATGCTTTAATTGATGCGGTTCCTTTCATTTTCGGACACGTTTGTTTCTGTCCGTCCAACCTGTCGCAATGGCAAGCACATGCTAGGTGTTTGGTATATTTACATTCGAAGAAGTCTACTCTATTATCCTGTGATTGATCTCTGTACTAATTAGCTGTGCACGAACGGAGTGAGTTACTGTGTATCTGCACCAAAGTGTGACAGCTATTATTAATGTAGGAAATGTTAAATCAAAGCCAATTACCTGCAGAATGAGGGCAGACTTATTAAAGGAGAAGTTTACTTCATGCATACGGAAGATCTAGAGATTTAGACAGCCGCAAAGATAAAATGAGTTCGGAGGAGATTTGAAAATGATCATTTTTTGGAAAAAAGCATGGGTCTATTGGAACTAAAATAGACATAAATAAATAAATACATATTCTTATTTAATCTTATAGTTAAGAAACCTTGAGATTGAAGAAATAGTTTACTCAAACCTATTTGTCAATATTTACCACTCAACCTTGATGCACCTGTAGAAACAAAATGAAATGAAATGAAATTATTTAAACATTTATTAAAAAAAAATAAATAAATAAATAAATAAATAAATAAATATATATATATATATATATATATATATATATATATATATATATATATATATATATATATATATATATATATATATATATATATATATATATATATATATTTACATTTACTGTAAAATGCATTTATTGATCTTTGTTAATGGTAGTTAATAAAAATGCAGTCATTTATTTTAGTTTGTGTTAATTCACAGTGCATTAACTAATGTTAACACAATTTGTGATTTTAATAATGCATTAACAAACGTTAAAATTAACATGAACCAAGAATAATAAATGCTGTAGGAGTATCGTTCACTCAGTTAGTAATGTTGTTAACTAACAAACTTTACTTTAAAGAGTCACCAATAAAATAAAATAAAATTGCATGACACAAAAAATCTAATAACCTAATAGTCATTGATTAATGAAATCAAATTCACATCAATTCAACCCATTTAATTTTAATATTTAACCCATGTTTACATAAAAATTACCTTTAAATAAGTACATAAATAAATAGTTTTAATTACTTTATTATATATTTTCAGAAACCTGCATAACCAAACTGGCACACTGATGGGACACATGATAAATGTAGTAATATAATACATTCAAAAGTAATTGAATAAATAGCACGTTCCACAAAGCTACCAAATCGCTTCCGATACTTGAAACACAACGCATTTGTCATTAACACAAAATGTAAGGCTTCTAAGGTTTTATGGTCATCACTTAAAAGAGATATGTTTGATTATAATTCATGTTTTTTTGTAGTTGCCTAATTATCATTAAAAATCCCTTTATGTTCCACAAGAAAAAAAATGCAAGCAAACAAATGAGTAAATAATGAAAGAATTACATGCTTAGATCAACCATTCCTGTAAGTCCGCACAGACCTGTAGTGTACAATGTTGTGCATTAAACTGTTTTTGTTTCGAGATGAGCGATATTGATATGCGGCCACAATCTGTTTATTGCCGTAGTAGCGCAAAGGCAAACCACGATAACGTTTAGTCATGCCACGTTAGATGCTTACTGCATGCTAAACTCCAGTTTGCCAAGACAAAGCACGCTAGAGTTCAAAAGTTGCTGTTTGATACGAGATTTCGAGGCTGTTTTGTTGGTGTCAGGACTGTGGAGCTGCGGTGGAGGGGGTGACTCATATTTTTGTGATGGATCCCACCGCTTCACAGTAGTGGAAGGGCTTGGCTTGCAAATACAAGCGACAGTGCGCTGAGTGAAAGAGACATGTTTATTGATGTCGAGCATCCTGAGAGGTAAGTGACAAAAAGATCTCAAGGGAGAGAATTGCTGAGTGTGTGCACAGTGGTTTACCGCACTTGCCCTAAATAATCGAGATTTCACAGAAGGTACACAAACGTCTTCGGTGCATAGTTATCGCTCCGCCCAGAGTATAATACACTAACGTCAAAAAAAAAAAAAAAAGGGGCAAACATTTTCTGTTCATTTAAAGGGATGTAATGCCACCGTGAAGGTTTTACAGATACTTTGTTTACCACAGAACCCAACCTATGCTCGGATACTGCATCCTTCAACACACAGCTCCACTGAGGTTTAGTGTAATCTAAACCCGGTCAATACTAATAACATCAAAGCTTTCAGTTTGATCACGAGAGTCCACGTTCTTCAGGTTCTTCCACGTATTTATCTTGTTTTTCAGATTCTACTGTAAGAGAGCAAACTTTATGTTATACTAAAATTAAGTGCTGTGCTTTACAGAGAGCAGTCACGATCTTTAAAAATCTCTCATAGCATGCATTTATTATTAGGCTACCGCCGTGAAGTTGAACAGTATTCTTTGAAGACCAGTTTGTTCTTATGTATTCTCAAAAGGACACAAAGAAGCACTGAATTTTTTTCTTTGACCGACTTTCTTTCTGCTCTAGTTGCTTATAAATATTTTTTTTATGATATATATATATATATATATATATATATATATATATATATATATATATTCTACAATGCACTGTATGTCTGCATTCGTAAATCAAACTGCAGTTAAATCAAATCTGCAAAAAAATACATACAAATAAAACAAAATAAATAAAATCTTTTAAAATAAATTGACAGTCAGTTCAGTGCTTACTCTAATCATTTCTTTTGGACAATTAGTCACTAATGGATGCTTTCCATGACCCACAAAAAAAAAGAAGGTTTTATTGGTTATTTGCCAGTTTTTTACTGGAAATGTTAAACTCACTCTAGTCGGTAGGGGATATTTTTCACCTCATAAAAAAAAAAATAAAGGCATTTGTTGGCGAAATTGCATTACAATTACCCCCAAATGCATTATATGGCACAAAAAAGACCAGGTATGCCCCAAAAGCAACAAAAATCATCCAAAAATAAATAAGAAAATAAATGAATAAAAGTTTATTAAATTAAATAACAGTAGTTAACCAAAAGTCTTGTCATATATTTAAAACAATAACAATTAGATGACTAAGGATCACAGCACAGCCCCACAAATAGCAATTAACCATAATTGTAAATATTTTCCTTCATTATCCTTCAAACCACTAGGTTTTGCACACATTTGTCATCAAGTTTTTAATCATTTAAAATAATGCAAAAAATCTATTAAATAAACATATTTCTTAAACGTTCCCAAAGTCCCATTTGCAGCAACCAGATATCTATTTGCATGCTGAGGAATTAGGCTTCTTTGCATATATTTATATACACAGGCATACAGCACCATTTATAGCCGCCTGCATAGCAGTCTCGCAGCCAGCAGAAAACAAAACAATTTCACACAGCATTTTATTTAGGAAAACTCAAAGCCTGTAACCTAAACCTACCTAAATCTCCAGCACTATTTGTTTGCCGCCCTGCTGACATCGCCGTTTCCTTCAGGAAATGCAAATGCGCTTGGCCATATCTTCTTGTTTTCTTAACAAATGTGAACCTTTGTCTTTTTTCTTATAGCATACCACCCACAGTATTTGTGCTGCTTGTGTTGTTGAGATTTAAGGAAAGGTGGTTCACCGGGGTTATTAAAAACATCTAAAATACGGTATATCGTAACCGTCCCTAAAGGTGGCGTGAAATGTTAATATGCTTTCGAGGGATGCTGCGTTTCGATGAACTCAAAGTATATATTTCGAGCTCATAATTGTCATTTTTATCTGCATTTTAGGAGGATGTATCACGCGTTATATATCTGACGTAATAACGGTAACAGCCATCTGCCTGGCGTGTATGGCTTAAGAACTGCAGTTTAATTGGGAATGCCCAGGGAATGCAAATCCTGCTAGAGGCAATTCCTCTCACGACGGCTGCTTCTCCCTTAAGCAAGTCACTTAATTCATGTCCGCTCCAGGAACGCTCCTGGCCCCTGTGCACTGACCGCCCTCCTACTGCATAAAAAAAAAGAGGAAAAAAAAATTCTGCTTCTGCCAAATGCGGAACTAATGTTGACATCCGCTAAACCTGGAATATGTAAAAATGCAGAATGTTTTTTTTTTTTCCATCCTGCTTCCGCCTAAGTCTTCCGTATCATCAGCCAATTCATTTAAAGTTTGGCTCGTTCGTCTTACAGCTGAGGGGGGGAATGCAGGTTCTGTTATCAAAGACTCATAATATGCAAATGAATTCCCTGAATATCAGTGTCATTCTGCTCTTTCTCCCTCTGTGAAGTCATTCCAATCACACTGACAGGCGAACGGCGCAGAACTCGCATTGTACTCGCTTAACAATGCGAGGATCAAATCCCTCAAGGCGTGTTCTTTAACCGACTCCGTACAAAGCAGAAATGCCATGCATCGGTGGCTATATAGCAATGATGTTACGCACACGGCATGCAACAACATGTTAGGGTATTTTGCCGAATGCTATAACAACTTGAAGGCAATGCTGGGAAAATAAACAACTGTGATGCCCGGGATGCGTTCTTGCATGACTGCGTTCCACTGTCACTGCGTTTCAAATCACGCATAGGCCTAAACTTTTCAATAATAGGCAGCTTATCGCATTCTATGAGGATGCTGTCAAAGTACGGAGAAGAATGCGAATCCTACGGTTAATAAACTGGGAATTCATTCAAATATAAATGAAAGATAAGGCCTGTTTCGCACATACTGATTTCGCGGCGCATACTAGTCTCACGGGTCACAAGATTCACGCTGCCCACGTGAGCAGCATGAAGCTGCAGAAAGCACATTACGAAACATGCTATGCGACTATTTAACAACTCAAACTTTTGCAATGTAGAATTCATGAAGTCGCTTCGACAAAATACATCTGCTGGATTTGATTCGGATAGCGTAGTGACATCTGTCAAACATCGTTCACACTGTTGTGGCTATTCAGTAAATCTGCCAGATCGCAGGCGACCTCGGGAGTTTTTCGGCCACGGCTTAAGGTATGGCTTCAGTTCCTTGCACGTTAATTGGCATTTGAATGTAAATGTGAGATTCTTTCTCATGTAAATCAGATTTTATCATGATGAAGCCTGTGATAACTGTCAGTGGCCCACTGCCGATGACCGCTGTTCAATTTATGGCGTCGTTAAAGGTAATATACAGTCAACGCCCTGCAGACGGATTGTGGAACCAGTCAAAATGCACAGCAGAAGTCATTTGTTCTGAGGGTTCAGGGCGCTTTTTAATTTCTCAGTGTATTTTGCGTTTGTGAAACCTTTACTTTCGATTGATCCACTCTTCTCGGCTGGAAGTTGAATATGTTTTTAGTAGCTTCTGCAGCCAAGTTTCTGCCAGATGGCAGAAACTATGATTTAAAGGACTTCGTCTTCGAATCTCTAGGACATGTTTTTTTTTTTTTTTAAACTGACCATCTGAAGTTGGAATGAGATATGCGTAATTATTTCAAAATATCTGTTTCTCTTCTGATAGCATCGATGTTTGCTACTGACATTTAGCGAGACCACTGTTAAGTGTTTCTCCTTTGTCTGTGATTCATTCTGTTATTCATTTGTAATTGAATTGGAATTAATGGGGTAAGGTATAATTAGCGATTAGAGATTTTGAATCTTTTTTACGCTCAAAATACGTAGCTTCTTGAGAAATGTGCTAATCGGTTCGAAATTAACATCCTCAGACTCGTCAAGTGCAGGTAAAAAAAAAAACAGCTGAAGGGGGTAATGCTGTGAAATCATTAGCCAATTTTGTGAGGTAATTTTTTGGAAATATGTTCACTCATTAATTTGTTGGGCAAGTTCATTTAAGCCAAACCTGGAGCTTTTTCTCCAACAAAAAAAACAACCCTATCCACCGTTTTCCTAAATGTGGAAGTAAGCCTATGGGTGAGGTTTCCCGTTCGTTAGACGCCACAGGTAAATAACAAGGAAAATAACAACGTGCAGTGAACGGTAAAACTGTGTGTTCATTGTTAAGATAAAACATTAAAATATAAGACACGCCAATTTCCAATATCAAGCAGCAAAACTAACTGTTTGTACAGCTTATAATAGCTGGATGTGGATGAGATCAGAGATAAACCCATATAATTTACAAATGGCGGTGTCCATTTTTACATCAGTAAACATTTTTTTGTTTTGTTTTTTGTCATTATTTTTTTGTAAAATAATGACAGCGTTGTGTTACGTCTGTTATCATGAAATCAAAATGCATGTTTATTTAAATGCAATGTGTGGACATTTACACCGATCTCACTCCTGAACATATATCCCTTACAGAAATAGTGCAAAATGATCATTTTTAGTGCATATATATTTTATGAGCATGAGCATTCTCTGGGAACAAGCCCATGATTACAAGAATGTCAATGCTACCAACTGAACTACACGAAACCTGAATTTTGATGTGGATAAAAGCGTAGAAAATATTTAAATGAAAATTATCTGTTGCTGATAGCGGTGCAATATGTCCAATACGCGATATTGTAGTATATGTTCTGAAGGGTTGTATTTCAGGGATTTGGACAAGTATAGGCGTATTAGTTTGTAATTACATTCATAATTGCAGATGAATGACATTTAATTATGAAAGCAATATTGCGTAGCTTATCGGTGAAATATGGCTCTGCATAATAAATGCTGCTCCATTTGAAAGCAGGTAATGAAGATTTACTGCTAATCACAGAACCAGCTTTACTGGTGAGATGCGTGTGATAATTTGCATAGCCCTACCTAGCAACCACTAAATAATGCTCTACTAACTATTCAGAACACCCTAGCAATGACACCCTAGAAAGAAAGCACCTAGCACCACTCTAGAAACCACCTAGGACACCTTAGTAAACAGTTAGCAACACACTTGCAATCGTAAAGAACACACAACTACCCTGAAAACATCTAGCAAAGTCCTAGAAACCACCCAGAACACCTTAGCAATGACCTACTGTAACAATAAACTAGCATCCACACAGGACATCATAGCGACAACCCAGAAGAACCTAGCAACCACCCAAAACACCCAAGAAAATACATACTGTAGCAATGTCCACCTAGAAATGCCATTAGCGACCAACTACTGTAGAAATGTCCTAGCAACCATCCTGATCACCTTAGTAACGCTCTTGCAACCACAAAAATGACAATGCCCTAGAAAACATCTAGCAACGTCCTAGCAACCCCCTTAGCAACCACTAATTGCAACAATATTTTACCAATTACACAGAACATAAGAAGCAGCCAGAACCAACTAGAAACAAAACCCGCTACAGTTATCAGGCCAACTTCTCATATCCGAAAGCAACTGCGACACTAAATAAATCTTTGTGATGTTTTCTTCCTAAACCGATGATAGGCTTTGCTCTTCAACCCAAGAGCTGCGTCTTTTTTTTCTTTTTCTTTCTGACCCAATTCAAAACAAACAAACTGCCATTACAGATGTAATGTATTTCGCTCTGCGTTTTCCCACTTGTTTGCCACCATAATTCATCTCTTTTGAATTCATCTCGCCACTGGCATGCATTAAAATCTTCCCGTCATATTTTAGCCGTGACTGACAAGCTGCCGTCTAACTGTGACAGCGCATCATCCTGGACATCATCGGTCAAATGCAGCGATCTGCCCTGAGGATACTGACCACAGCCCAACATTAGCGAGCTGACCACCGGTGGTAAAATAGCGCTTCGACTCTTCCCAGCCGCTGACGGATGAATGGGATCAATAAAAAAAAAAGGAAGAGGGGAAAAAAATTAATCTCTGCATGCAGAACTATTTCTTAATTACAGTCTTTAAAAACGGACTGGAGAGTGAATATTGCAGTCATTTCGAAGGAGGGAGAAAGTATAATGTCATATAATGGAAAAATTAATTGAAAACATTCTTAGGCTGGCAAACCGCAGCCAATTGTAATATGCTGTGGACAGATACTGTATCTGACAGGGAAAGACAATCCACTAAAATTCTTTCTCCAGGCATCATTATGAGTCATAACTCCACCGCTGAGTTAGTTAACAGTCCACTTGAGCTTGAACATCTTGTTACTTACATGCCATTTATCAGACACTTTTCATCCAAAGCGACGCACAGCGCACTAATTGTGAGGACAGTTCATCTAGATTTAAGTGTCTTGCTAAGATCTGCAGCACTAATTGACCGGGACTGCTGTATCAATGCGTCTTTAGTCTCTGAACAATCGCAGCTAAATTAATATACGTAAAATGCATTTTATATCCTCTTTTTAACAAGCCAATACAAAAATGTTTAGTTAACCAGTGCTTGAACTCTTACATTCATAACACGAAAACAGTTTCGAAATAAAACTTTCCACAGCGCTGCTTTTCACAAAGAAAGCGCATTTTGTTGTCCTGTGATATTTTTAGAGCATTATAAGCACAAATCAAAATCAAAATCAAAATTTAATTCCAAAGTTTGTTCATTCATTCATTCATTCATTCATTTAACATAATAAATGCTATATTGACTGTCTGTGATTTTAGCTTGTCCAATCTCAGGAAAGTTATGAAATAAATTAATACTTTTAATCTGCAAGGAGGAATGAATGCCATTATAATTGCTATTACTAACACTTTTGATGTTTTTAATAATTAATTAATTAATTAATTAATATTTCAAATAAACATGGCTGTTTTACACTTATTTATTAGAATAAAAAGTATCATGGTTTACATTTTTTTGCTTTTAATCAAATAAAAGCAGCACTGGTGAACATCTATCATATATATATATATACACACACACACACATATATATATATATATATATATATATATATATATATATATATATATATATATACACACACACACACACACACATATATATATATATATATATATATATATATATATATATATATATATATATATATATATATATATACACACACACACACACACACACACACACAAATATATATATAAATTCTTCTTTTGTGAATATTAAAAATCTACATTGTTTAAAGTCTAGATTTAACTCTGTAATGTCTAAACTTGGCAGCTACAGCACATTTTAACCTACGTGAGTATCTTGAACTATTGTTTTCAAGAATACAAAGAGCTAGCCTTTAAAAGATAGCTTTATTCTAAAAAAAAATGTGAAAATACAAAAAACCCCACAACCCTACTGCACTTGCCAAAAGCAAACTGCGAGCCTGTTTAATGAATTTTGGCTCAGTGTGTGATTCATCTGTTTGAATGGGCGCCTGGCAAGATCATTTGGTTGAGTAGCAATATCGTCTTGGATGTGTAAAATTATAATAGCGCAAAATGGGTCCATAGGTCTGATCTGACATCTGTAGTGCTTCTGTGTGCTGAACAAAGCAGCCTGGTGTCATGTAACCTGCTCGCGCTCAGCCACTCGGTTCACTACTGGCATAAGCTGTGGCCCACATTTGTGTATTCAGGCCAATAACCACCGACTTTCACAGAAATACCCACTAAAAGTGTTCGAATTGTAGTCTGTGTAAATGTCTGTGTAAAAAGTTTTCATGTGAAAGCAGATAAATGTAAAGTGCTTAACTATATATATATATATATATATATATATATATATATATATATATATATATATATATATATATATATATATATATACATATCCTGTTCACATGCTGCCTTTTACATGGCTTTATTATTATTATTATCAATAGCACTAGTCGTAGTGGTAGTAGTACACACTGACATTTTGTTAAATATTACTTTCATAGCTTGTTTTCTTTTTGTATTTTAATGTACCTTTATTCTGTCTTGTAAAGCACTCTGATTTATCTTCCAAAGGCTCAAAACTAAAGTGTATTATTATTACTATAGGTTTTTTTTATTATTATTAAAAAAATAAAAATACAGCAATTATAACAGAAATATTACTTCCTTTTATAAGATTTGTCCTTTTTTTTTAATTGTTGACACTAGGGATGCACCAAAATCTGGGCCGAAACCAAAGATTCTGTCTATAATTGGCCGAAAACCTAAATTTTGTAAGACTTTTTAATTTAACACAATTTTAATGATACTAAATAATAATAATAAATGTGTAAAAACTGTATTGTATTTTGAGCTTTGCTATTTGACTTCGACTCGGCTGCTACACAAGCAGAAGCACATTCATTGAGCCGAACGCTGAGCAGAGCATCAAACCATTATTACATATCACACATGCATATTACATAGCCTATTTTCCGGCTCGTATTTTTCTTTCTCGGCCATAAACCCGAAAAACGCCATTCTCTGCAGGGCGAAATTTCAGTGCATTCCTAGTTGACACCCTTATATAATATACTGCCCCGCTAAAGGTCTTTCACAAATCTCCAGAATATCATTTTTTTTTAAAAAATGTGATTCTAGGTGAAACATGTAAACAGCAGTAAAACATCTCACCAGTCAGTTTGAGATCCTGCTGTTTTGTATTCAATGCAAGTTTAAGACTGAGCAGGTCAAAAACCAATACCGGTCAAATATCGTGATCTCTTTTATTATAATATTCCATAGATTGCGGCTATATGTCCGTAATGCCCATTAAGCATGAACATTTCACAAATCGTGCATTGGTTTCTTATACAGTGCAGCTTCCCTTCACAACATTGAAGGTTATTTAATGACAACCGTGTGCGGTGAGGTGTGAAAGCGACATCAAGCACTATGCAAACATAAATCATGCCATTACGGCTGGACTCCTCACAAACCATACAAGTTTCGAAGGACGGCAGGTGGCACAAAACAAAAGACGGCGGGATCAAGGAGTGCTTTGAAGGACAAAAATGCTTTCAGGGCTGAGATTTATTTGAAATTCATACCACTGTTATAAGATTCAGAGAATATCCCCGAAGCTTATGACCTCCCACGCTGAGATATCCACAATTAGAGTATAATAAACCTTATCCAGCTGTCATTTGTGACATGAAGTCTTCGAATGTTGCGCCAGATCATATGACCTTCAGAAATTTGACGGGTTTTCACGATAATGTTAAAATGACAGAAGAACTAAGAGCTTTTTTTTTTCTTGACGCTTTTAATATTTAATATATATCTTTAAATCCGGTTAACCTTGAAACGTTGCTTTGATAATTTCAGAATTTTGTTTCAATTCGTGCAAAAGGCTCACATTAGGAAGCGCCTCAGATGTTTTCCTTTTTTAGAAATTAGATTGAATTAAGTACAAATTGACTTTTTTTTTTCATAAGATTTAAAAAAGAAACTGTGTCTGGATTTACAATTCAGATTTGTAAGACCGGTGTCTACAAAAATAATGATTTTTAAGTAATTTATTATATAATCTATGTAATACATTTATGAATTTATACATTATTTTGTTAATGCAATTAATAATAAGTTATTGTTTATTACACATTATATAGAATATTCTTAAATAATTTTAAATAATTACATATTTAATCATTAAAATAAATAAACATTACAATGTATATTTGAATATAAAAGACAAAAATTGAATTTAATATATAGTATACAATTATCCTGTTCATCATATTTTTTCAGTGAAACATTTAAAAAAAGTTTACACTCTATTCAATATAAGAACTCTAATATATCTCCTGAGCAACCAAAGAGCAACCTTCGAGCAATATAGTTTCCTCTTGAGTCTTGAGCTTCTATCCTTTCATAAAGCTGACTTTGTCTTCATTTCGAAAGTTATTGTTCTTAAATGTGTTAAGTCAGCATAAACATGGTCCAGCGCTCTACTTCAAGACACCTATAGATTAAGTGCTTAAAACAACACTGTCCGCCGCTTGATGCTTTGTGTATTAAACTCTGTGGAAAATACTTTGTCCACAAGAGTTCAAACCTGGCTGCACATGATAAATGTCTCACCAGTGATTATATTTTGCTGACAATGCAATCATTTCAGCTGAGCTTTGTTATGACCTGATCATAGACCTGTGTCCTTGTACCGTAGACCAAAACACCTCGGCTTCTTCTGCATGGATTCTAGAAACTGCCACAAAGCGCTGACTCATCTGCGTATTTCTTAACATTTTCATTTGAATCCAGGGGTTCATTTATGGTGATGTTCGGCATTATGAATACTGAAAATGGGAAATACAAATTGCATCAATAAAGCAGTCTGACTCACAGTCAGAGACAGAGAAAACAATGTGCCTCCCCCCAAAAAATAAATAAAAAGCTCCAAAATGAGAGAAGGGAAACAAATTGCTCAAATTGCATGTGACTTGATTGTGTTGTCCCTTAAACAACGGGGCGCCATCATTAGTGCTGTAAATTTGACATAATAGCATTACGAAATGCTTTTTAAAGGGACGCTTCACACAAAAATGAAAATTGCGTCATTATTTATTCACCCTCTTGTTGTTCCTAACCAGCGTGACCTTACACGAAGTGAAAAAAAATAAGCAAATAAATAATAAACCAAAAGCAGCACGGATCCACGAAAAAAGAAGTACGAAACGAGCTGTATAAAGACGCACCGGCTCTTTCAGTAATACAGATACATATATATTTTACACAGCAGTATTCAATAAACCCAACTTGATACTTTTTTTATACATAAAAAGTAAAGCAAATACATTACATATACCGGTTTGGAATGAATACGGGCAAAAAAAATAAATAAATAAATAATGATAGTAGTAATTGGGTTAATTATATCTACATGAACAGGTGAACCATCTTTGGCCAGTTTTCCAGAAAATCAGTTGCACTGGCTTTTTTTTTTCTGCGCTAAGGACAATGAGTTGGTCAGAGAGGCTTTTTTTTGCAAGCCTTGCACAAATGTCCTCAGGTTTGCTTTTTTTTTTTTTTTCCTGCTCAACAGAGTGTGACATTACCCAAGGCCTCTGCTCATATTCCCAATGTAAACTCAACTTGAAACTTTGCCTAATAACCCCCGGGATCACTGAGTGGCCTGATCTTCTTCAAAGCAGTAATGTATCATGTCACTGCTGTTTTTCAGCCTTTCCAGCCACTTTTACCTTTGCTTTCTATACAATTTAACTAGAAAGCACATCTTGCATAGTTTAAGCTTCCATAAATAAACGCATGAAACAATAATGACGATTTCTATAAAAATTATAATAACAATCATCATCATCATCATCATCATCATCTCATGCTTTAATTTAAATCTAAGGCTGAATTTTGAGCTTCACATGTTTTTGTGAGATTCACCAGCATCAAATGCAATAAATAATTCACTCGACTCAATTCTTCAGTGTATAACTGTGTGTGTTTCTGTTTATTCGCTCACAGCAGAGCATCTATAACATATGCGCGTCTACGTTCAACATGGCGCATCGCAACAATATATCTTAAGTCGCATGTAGATGCTAAAAGAACGGACGTGCATCATCTGTCATCATCAACAACAAGCAGGAAAAAATTGCTATTTCAGTGAATAATGGTTCTTTGATTCAGTGATGAAGTCTATCACCTGTCTCTGGAAAGTATTCTGCTCAGCTAAATGTCACTTATAATAAAAAACTGCAGCGTACGGTTTATGTAATGTAGGTGGGGGACATCCCACAACAACCAGCTTTTCCGTGAGTGCATGATGTTACTGCAGTCAAAATGTTCGGTATATATATATATATATAGTGACGTGCTCCTGTGTTTTTTGATGGAATTTCCCTGAATTACACCCACACCAAGAAAGAATCAGACGTGCATGTTATATACGCTATGCAGTACTGTGCACTGGACACTTTAGCACGTATAGGATTTCATATAGATCACAGGTGTAGGGCTTAAAGTCCCAGCTGTGCAAGTGAAGTGGAAGTGAACATAACTAGGTCATAACTCCAATGTACACATTTTCGAGAAAACCTCATATCCTTTAACAATTTTGGGTCACACTTCATATCAGGTGGCCTTAACTACTATGCGCTCACAGAAAAAAGTAAGCAGACTGTACTTATTACGGTCATGTTGTATTGCAAAACACTTCTGAGGTTAGGGACAGGTTTGGTGATATAGGTAGGTTAAAGTGTAATGGTGGATTTATAAATGTAATCACATAAATAAATTACAGAAGCAATTAAATATAGATAACATGCATGCACACAATTAGCGCATTGCAGCAAATTATTCATTTATATGTAAGTACATGGAAGTTTAGGCCATCTAATATGAATTGCAACATAGCAGAAACCTTCAGAACTACGCTATAGTCTTGTCTCAGTTGTGCAAGAAAAAAAAAAAAAAGAATTAAAAAAGGATGACATTAGGATGACAGACAGAGAGGAAGATTTACGTTTCAAGAAGTAAAATCCATTTTCAATAAACATCGCTCTTTTGAACTTTCTATTCATCAAAGAATCCTGAAAAAAAATGCAACACTGTTTCCACGGAAATATGAAGCAACTGTTTTGAACAAAGAGGGTGATATGAAATGTTAATCAGAAAATCTGCATATTAGAATGATTTCTGAAGGATCGAGTAACGATGCTCAGTCAAAATCATAACAATAGAAAACACTCATTTTAAATAAAAAAAATAAATATTCACAGTATCACCATTATTACGGCATTAATGACAAACGCAGCCTGTGAGAGCATAGGAGGCTTCTTTCAAAATACATAATGCAATATATATTAAACTTGAATAAAAAGAGAAAGATGATCAATGAAATAGCATCACTTGTAGGTTTGATGAGTTTTAAAAAATCTGATGGAAATGCCACTGCAGAACGACCCAAATACATATATGTTTACAGATAGCAAATTAGTTCAACATTTCTGCACGAACTGCACCAAAGATCAAAGTCTACAGCTCTGGGGGCATTTTATTAGGTGCATATAACATTTTTTATGCGTTACAATATGTACTGCAGTACAGCAGTGGGTCTCTCTTCATTATTGCACGTTTTATTTGTCCACACCATTGAGCACAAACAGCCTCCCTCGTAAAAAAAAAAAAAAAAAAAACACAGAGAAAGAAGGTGATGCAATGTATGGCTGGAACAGAAACCGAAGCAAGGCTATTCTGGTTCAAGCCTTGAGGCCACGCTAGTAATGTAATACAGCTAAATTCGAAATCAAAGACGATCCTCTGAAATTGTTCTTTTAATACCCCAGAGATGAAGTAAAACACTTAAGTGCTTTGTATGTTCAATTTATTTGATTTTTTTTTTTTTGATCATTTGTAATTATCCACTGTGGCCAAACTAAACAAGCCGCGTTTCGAAAGATGTTTCGTTCGATCATTTATATTTAATAAGATGACATTAATATTTAAATTCCTTTCATAAAAAGAAAAAAAAGTGTTTTGTCTTTAAATAAAATAATAAAGTAGCCTGGCTTCTTCCTTATTAAATAATTCAAGCAATTGATCTCCCATGAGCAAACGCGCCTAAAAGCACAGCTAGAACTGTCAAAATCAGCACAAGAATAAGGGCTTTTATAGATGCAACTGATTTGAAGACCTCAAAGGTAGAAAAACTTTCAAAAGTGATTTATTTGTTATGTTTATTTGCCTCCCTCCACACGCTTACACGCGGTAAGCAAACCGAATACTTAATAATTTAACAGTATTCAGTAATCTCTCGGTTCCCCTTTTTCAGCACCGTGCAACTTTGAATACAATTAACATGAAAGAACGAGTCGAAGGGCTTAAGGTGCGCAGAGCCTGTTATTTTGAAGATATAAATCAAAGACACAACCCCCTGCCTGATTGCCCAAAAAAAAAGAGCATTTAAATAGTCGCGAAAGACGTCATATTCTGCAGCTGAGCAAGGCAGAAAAACAATGCAGGGCCGATGCGCACACGATTATGTGGGAAAAGTCAAAGAAATCAATTAATTGCGTAACCAAAAACATCTAGTCTGTTGAGAGAACCGCTGGGTGCGCCATTAACAGCACAAACAACACAGAGGAGGGAATTCAGCCTAATAATACATTATAAAACTAGACTATTAAGTGGTATAAAAGACGACTGCAATGAAAGAAAAACACTGCGATGATGCTCCGCTCTTAAAAATAAAAGGTGCTTCATGATGCCACGGAAGAACTTTTGTGTCTAAATGGTAAAGGGCCTTTCTGTTTCGCAAATGGCTCTTTGTGGAGAGAGAAGTCTCTTCAGATTAAAAGGTTAAGTAAGAGATGATTCTTTAAAGAAGCTTTGCCTGTATGGATCGGTTCTTCTGTGGCACCGCTGTGAAGAACCTTTTGAAGCACCTTTATTTTTAAGAGTGTGTAATGTTGTTGAGCGGGAAATCAGCGTGTCTGATCATGGACCAAAACAACAACAACATCAAAAATACATTTAAATTTTAGGATTTCAATTAATATATGATTTGTTAGGACAATATTTAGCTGAGATATAGGCACAGGGCACAGAAAATCTTAATAATGAGAAAACGGCTTTTAAAGTTGTCCAGATAAAGTCCTTAGCGATGCATATTACTAACCAAAAATGTAATTTTGAAATATTTACGGTAGGAAATTTAAAATATCTTTATGCAATATTGCTTTTACTTAATATCCTAATGACTTTCGGCATTAGACAAATCGATCATTTTGACCCGTGCAACGTAGTGTGGGGTAAAGCTACAGAAAGTTGAGTTTTTTGGTGCGACAGGTGGTAAAATAACAAAAAAAAAAACAACTGCACGTCTGATCACATTTATAAGTAACAACACACCTCTCCTCAACGACCCACATGGCATAATTCATGTCCGTAGCGCAAACTGTGAGATACGAGTTACGTGCTATAACTTAATACTTAGGGTTAGGGGTTACAAACACTTGCCATGGCAAACACACTAGTAAAACAGCAGACAATGAGAGAGAACAGCTCAACCCAAGGCCCCTCAGGAAGGCCACTAGGCATGGATACAATACACTGTCAGCCTTGATTTATTCATCTAGTATAGAAAAACGACTCCAGAGTTATTGCTTCATTTTGGATCTCAGCGTTTTTCAGCTTCGTATTTTTGGAGGCCACTCAAAAATGTATAGGAATATATGCTCCTTGCATATTACTAAGGACCTGTTAAAATCCTGGACAAAGACCAGCGGAACTGACCTCATACGGCAAACGTGAAGGTCGCCGGCACAGGCAAAAGCTGTATTAACCGTTTTCAGCTCAATTTCGCTTTATTTGCGACAGCAACCGCGCAGATGAGCGTGCAATTTGGTGTCAGAAATACGTTTTGGGAAAGTTCACGGAAAGACAAAAATAAAAAAGTCTTGTGGCTTTTTTAGAATACCGTTGTGGAAGATGTCCTACGAAGCTAAACATAGGTGTTTTTAGTTGCAAGCTACAGACTAGACTGATGAAACCTGAATTAAGTCAATCTAACCGGAATATTTCTCCTCTCTGCTCGTTCTCCCAAGAGAAAGAGTAATCTATTTCACATTTATCTGGCTCAAAAAAAAAAAAAAAAAAAAATATATATATATATATATATATAAGCAAATGGAAGATAAAGTAGAATAAATAATTTTTATAAATAAGAATAAAAAAATAATAATTTAAACATGGTTAATATGAAAACTGTATTCCCCTTGCATTTGCAAGTTTATATTGTCCGATTCAGCCATTATAACTCGTATTTCTCACAGTTCTGATTCTTCCTTTCAGAATTGTGAGATATAAACTGGAAAATACAATTAAATTATGTAGCTTTCATAGACTGGTACTGCAGAACATTTATTTTCTACTATCAGGTTGATTCCGGCAACAAAAAAAGCCATTGCTGTTTGCAAAAAAATATCAGTATATCAGTTTTAGTTCAATTGTGAAGGAGGTTTTTGGTCAGTTTCTGTGGTCAGAAGCCTTGGCGCCACCGGTTGTCATTTTTATTTCCATTGCATCTTAAGATCCTCATAAGCTGATTTAGTGCGCCATCACATTAAGAGGTTTTGTATTTAGTGGCGTTTATGCTGTTATTGAGAACAGCGCTGCTGACCATGAGCGCTCTTTGGATGTCTAAATAACTTGTTTTCCTCTCTTAAAAGCTTAGTGATAATCTGGGTGCAAATGCTTTGATGCCGGTCTGCTCCATATGGACAAAACCTTACCACCCACAGCACAACCCTGAGCGAGGCAGATTCATTGGACGACTCGAGCACAATTCACTGCGAGGAGATTAGCTTGAATGCTTTCGCCAAAATCCAAACCTTTCCTCTTTGGATCAAGGAAACCGTCTCGCATTTTCTTCCAGAATGTTATTTTATGTGTGAATGTGGCTGCGAATCTGAAGACTTGAAGAGAAGCCTCGGGGTGTCAGCCCACATCGTGAGGGAAACTTTGACTGACAAGAAGTTGTGAAAAAATCTCCTGCTGACTCTTTCCCTCAGTTTTGCTGTACAGTGAAAAAGCATCCAAAGATTATTACAGCGGGAGGAATATTACATTATTAATGCATTTTGTTTCATATGCATTATAAATAAATAAATAAATAAATAAATAAATATATATATATATATATATATATATATATATATATATATATATATATATATATATATATATATATATATATATATATATATGTATGCATGCATGCATGCGTGCATGTTTTTTTTATTATTTAATATTACGCTTTCGTATAATAAATAAATATTTCCTCAGAGAGAGCACAAATACTTCTCAGTGCTTTAGATCTTATCAGTGAGAGAAAGTGACATCATTTCCTGTAACTTACACAATTCCGACAGATAATTCCACCAAGATAAAAGGCAAAATACGGTTGGGTCACGGATTTGACGCAAGATTTATGGACACATTTTTCTAGCAAAAAAACAATAATTGAAAATAATGTAATGTTGCAGAATAGCAGAAATATCAGGACGTGTCAAAACATTTCAACGGTTATGCAAGTAACTATTAAGGGCTTTTATAAAAATATATATAAAATGTTGCTAAAAGAAAAGTATTTTTGTTTTTTTTTGATTGCAGAATAAATTACGATTTTAAGCTATTTAAGAGAATTTTTAAATAAAGTATTATATTGTTATTAACTGTAACATATTGTAATTCATAACAATTGGTAAAGACATAAATAAAATAATAAATATAATATATAATATAATAAAATAAATATAATAAAAAAGGCTGAAAAAATGTATATATATATATATATATATATATATATATATATATATATATACACACACACACACATGTACATATATATATATATATATATATATATATATATGCCCCATCGTTGTTAAGATGTTTCGTGCTTGCTGAGAAGATGCTACCAATGCAGTTTAACTTTACGGTGCATTAGGAGCAAAAACACAGCCTGCAGTGCTGTCTAAACATTTATTATGTTGTAGAATAACAGCTTTTATTCCTGGATCTGTATCAAAGTACCTAACAATACGAATGCTCGCCTAGCATCTGGCTTAGCTTTATGCGATGATGATAAAATCGGTGACCTGCTTAGATATAACGATCCACACGCAGGTCTTTGATCGCTGATTAGATGCTACGGAAAACTTCGGTTAATTATTCATGCATTTAATCTGCAATAAATGCAGCCTGCTCTTTATCCGCGCAAACAAAACTTCTTTGAGACGAAGCAAACGCGAGGCCGCACGTCAACATTGTTTTCCCGTAAGTAAACAATTGCGACGGTCACGTAAAACAGTCCCGTCGCTTTAAAAGGTGCTTTGTGGATGCGCCGTAAGTGAAACACGGGCTGTGATCGGTAACAGACTTCAACACTTAATTAGTGACACGCGGACCACCAGGCGTGACCGCCATGTTTACATCGCCTTTGCACCGCATCAAGTGTGTCTAAACAGCCTGCACAGGACGACAAAGTCTTCCACATCACCCCACACAGCCAAACAGAGCTTCCAGAGAATTGTTATACAACCAACCAACTGTTAATACATGCATAACATGTTTAGAAAATAGCAAACATTTACACACACACACACACACAGACGTGTGACGGTTTTGATCCTAATTAAATTTCACCATAAAAGGAATGAAAACGACTTGAGGTTTGTTAAACGTACTCTCTGAGCTTAATTTGTAAATTAATTACCCGTAAAGAGGACCGTCCTCCATCACCGACTGATAAATTGTGTAAATGCATGAGACCGATACTTGCACAGCGGCTCCGATCCTTTTAAATGACCTCTGAATAAGCTGATCGGTTTTTAAATGCTGCTCAAAACAGAATTAAACTGTCATGTGCAATCGTGCACGCGAATTAAAAAACGCTTTTGAAAAGAAAGGCTTTAACACTTTTAATCATATTAATTAATTACAAACATTCGTTCGTCACATGCTATTTTTGAAAGTAAACACGTACGATTTTTTAATTGATTTGTTGAACTGGCTGCTTAAAATGCAGCTTTGCAGTCTCGGAAATAAAGCTCAGTTTGATCAAATGATTAAATTAGAAAACCGTTCTTAGTTAGAAAGCATTTTTATTTATATATTTGATTATTTTTAGAACAAATGCATACGTGGTAAGCATATAAAACCACGAATACTACATGAATAAATACATACAATAAACGTATATGTGAATGGCACATTTTATTGCATATATAACTTATTAAAGTAATAGTTTGGAATAAGACTGGCAGCTCGACTCTAATCGCTGACTTTTGCTCAAAGACCAAAATATAACCGCACAAACATGCATTCGCTTGCACATGACAAAAGGAAGTTGTAACAGCCTGCCAGGTTTCTTGGTCATTGGCAGAGCTTCACACGTACTAAATGTGTGGCTCAGATTGCAGTCAGACATTTTGCTAAAAGAGATGCCGACCCACTTAGGGCTGTTGTTTGAACGCAAATGGATTGCAGAAAAAGGATACCTCAAGGCTTTCAGAACTGTGTACAGATGCACCTAACCAGTTGTTAGCTATAGTCAATCCCAACTAATTATGCACTTTAAAAAAATGTTCATCGGTGACCGAGGTTGCCAGTTCGTTCACGTTTCTCGTGCACTTTCTTTCCCCCAATAACGTGCAGTATGCAGACATACGGTTGGGTTGTAAATGAAGTTGTTTGCATAATGTCCTTGTTCCAAGCCATTTGTGTCCTTTAATGATTGCGACAGATGCAACAACTCTTAATTTTAAATGTGAACACTTGGGTTTTGGGTTTAGGCAAAGGATAAATCAAAAAGTTAGGAAGGTTGTGAAAAGAATAGTTCACCAAAAAAAAAAAAAAAATCCACAGACCATCCAAGATGCAGATGAGTTCTAGCATCACATTACTTGCTCATCAATGGATTCACTATATATATATATATATATATATATATATATATATATATATATATATTGCAGTGGTTCAGAATTGAAACATCCATGGACTGTTGCTAAAAGTTAATGCTTTGGCATATGCCCTACACCAAATCCAACCCTAAACCCACCCGATAGTGTTAACAAATGCAAAACTAATCTAAAAACGCATTTGTTGATGCAACCTTTCAACTTCCTTTTAATCCAGATTTAAACTGTTTTGTTGAACCATAGTTACACAGGATTCAAACCAAAGCCGCTCTCTTCTCAAGTACATCTCTGTACTCCGTGGGTTACCGAGTGAACCTACCGTCTACAAAAACCCATAGATATATAAAGCCGGATATGTGTGATGCTAAAAGCAAGTTTTCAAACATCCCAGCCTATTAATATTATAAAGCCTTAAAATAATATTATTCAAGTAATTGTGCAAAAAATATGCTTTATTAATGGAAACTCTGTAAATGTGTATGAAAAGGAATAAAAGGCCTGCAGTGATATGTACAGTGATATGTTGGTACGTATTTCGTAACTCGCTAAAAAGTTCACCCAGGTACATTAATGCCATAACACCAGGTAGACTACTACTGAAAACAGCTTTTCATTTTAAAACGCATGAATTGATGGAGTGGACTCCCTTTCTGACGGCACCCATACACTGCAAAGAACCCATTGTGAGCAAACGGAGGAATGCTGCATTTCTCCAAATGTGTTCTAATGAAGAAAAACCTCACCTACATCTCGGGTGGCCTGAGGGTGCATGGGTAAATTTGTAAGAAAATGTTCATTTCTGGCTGAACTATATCTTTAATACCCTTAACATCGTGACTATGGACAAATATGCCATGGATTTTTAACGGTAAAACCGATTACCCATTCAAAATGCATCATATCATATTTTAATCCCTGACCTCTTTATGACATCTGGTTGGATGTTTACTTTCTGCCGTTAAACATGGGCAGCTTTCCCATCCTAATTTCCATGACAGCTGTCACACTTGTAAAGCAATTCTGGTGCCACGGCCAGCACCGAGCACGCTGTTGAACCTGACACTCCATGCGAACCACAAGCATAATCTACTTCATTATTTCTCATGTTCTCGGAAAAAGGATTCGTCAGATATTTGAGGTTAAAATGAGGTAAATGTTCATCCTCAGATTGAAGCTCACAAGATGCAGAGAGGCCCGTAACAGATTCTCATTACTCTAAACTTCTTGTAATAATTCCCTTTTACTGTTTTATGCCTCTCTCATCCAATCTGTAAAAGTATCATTCCCACCTGCATATAACAACCTGGCACACATTAGCTCAACGCTATTATCGCTCTCTGAATTGTGAGCTGTAATTTTGCCTGAAAGGAATGGAAATTCATCATTTCTATGCACATCTCCCATGGTGATGAATGACAATTCTTTATTTATTTATTTTTTTTCAATCATTCCGCTTTTCCTCAATTGAGATTAGATTAAAAGCTACATTATCAACAAACAGGCTTTATACCCTATCTAAAGCTGAAATATTGGCCAAAATGTTTTATTTCAGAGCTTAATCTTATGAAATCAAACTTTAAACACTAGACTTGGGAGTCATAAGTCATAGCCACGATGCTAAGGTGTTTGGAGTTGTTGCTAAGGCGTTGCTATGCAGTTGCAAGGATGTTATAAGCTGTTGCTCTTTGGTCGATTACCAGCCTATTTCCAAAGCTGTCTATTATAGTTAGTGCTGGTAGATGACAAGCAAATTGTAGTCCATTTCATATATTTTAATAAATAATATTTTATTTTAAATATATTTTATTGCATGTTATTAAGAAATTTCCCAGTGGGTGGTCTTGGATTCAATATCCCACTGGGTGATAATTGTGTAAAATAATATTTGACACAATGTTGAAACGTTAAGAAGAGGAAGTAAAGAAAAAAAATAAAAATGAAGAAAAACTAAAATGATTTTTGGTAAATCCATCCGTCAATTGCTGTGAGGTTTCTCAGTTTTCTGTGTAACTATGGCCGTATTACTGGTGACTGGTTACTGTATGTCCACAAAACTGAGAGACTCTGAATGCATAAAAGTGGTGGTCTATTTTAGAGAGGAAAATTTAAAAGAAAAGAAGAACTATGGAGAATCAATACATTCTGAATAATTTATTGCCACTGCGTGAATAACATATAACCATGAAATTGCAAAAAGAAGTAACTCTAGTTCAATGACAAGTGTTTTACAATGTATTATGATCAAATGTACTTATATTGTTTTGTACATGTAATCAGTTATTACCCAGCACTGGTGGTTTTCTGTTCTCCAGCACACACTTTGCTATGACAGATATTTAAGTCGAAGTTTGAAGTTAAGAAGTTTTGTTAAAAAAGGCTTTGAAGCACAAGCAACGGTATAACAGAGGTTCTTTCTTTAGCAAAGAACACTGAAAATAACTTCTGTAAGTGTATAAATTGTTTACTCCGGTGGTGCTTTAGAACACATGCCAACGATTTCTTTGTTAGAAGCTATGGATCAGCAGACAATTGATTCGCACGTGATTAAAGAGTCTCAAAACAGGCTTTTTGCTTGTACCAATTTACAGTTATAAAAGTTGAGCGCGTCTCAGCTCTCAGAAGCAGAGCTGCACACATTTGTTCACAGAGCTTATTGCCTGCTGATAATGAACCAGGTGTGACTGACTCGGCCTTTTACATATCTTTTTGTAGATCCTCGGAGTCAATTAATTTACGCTGCCGCCGAAGATGTCTTTTAATTAAGAATGCTAGGGCTCAATTAAAATAATAATTGATTTATCCCCTCTTTCTTAAATTGCGCAATTTATTTTAAAGTAATATTTCACCACTCCACCACCTCATGTTGCTCCGAACCTTTCTGCTGTCTTTTTTTTTTCCCTTTTGTATGCCAGCTGCACATAGGCACTTTTTCTTTTCATAAAATGATGGTTCATAGTGACCACGTCTGTCAAACTCAAAAAAAAAAAAAAAAACAGCATGAAAGCAACATAAAAGGTAGAGCATATACCTCACATGCTGCGAGGCTTCTTCCTCACAAATGCATTTTGAGCTTTTATGATAATTTTGGGTGCTTTCTTGGTATTTTTCTTTCTTTCTTTTTTTTGTAAAGAGTTGCACTTCAACAGAAAAACAAGGTAACTTTATTGAAAAATGCTATATATATAAACCACCATTCCAAAGTTTAGGGTCTGTAAGACGAATGCTCTCACTAATGTAGTACAAGATGTTCCAGATTTGAAGGATGGTTTTCCAGGAAATATCTGTTTTAGGCTTATGATCAGGATTGTTAATCAGCTATCGTTTCCCACTGATTTTTGGAATACATTTTGGGTAGAGATTGGAATAAATCTATATTTTTAGACAGCGATGTTAATCCAGGATCATGTTTTGCTTAGCCAAATCACGATGACCCGATACCTACAGATAGATAGATAGATAGATAGATAGATAGATAGAATTTGCTGTTGACTTCCTGCATCAGTTTGTATGCTTCCTTTCAAGAGAGATCTATGTAGGCCATAGACGTCAAGGGCACTAACTAAGCTTTTAAACAGCGCTTGTTTTTGAAACCGAACAAACTGCACAAATTGCATCTTCAACGGCTCTTCACAGCTCAGATTATTGGGAGGGTTTGAAAGGAGACTGTATTAATATTTCACATGCTCTGTGAATTAGGTTAATCTCCCCCCTATTCCCGCATGCGGGACTCCAAGTTTCTTTCATTTCTCTTCAATCCTGTCTCAGATTCACAATGGGAGGGCTGAGCTTCGGCAGCTCTGGGAAACCATGGCAGATGTGTTAGAGAGGGTGGGAGAGGAGAGAAACCAAGGTTGGGATTACAAAGCATGACATCTGGAGCTGATAACAAGATATACCCACGTCTACCTCAGCCGGCTCCACACACACACACACACACACGTACGTATACATTCAGAGACACAAACTCCCACGCACAGACACAAAGAACTGTTTTACCATTCACATTAATGAATGTGAGCAGTCACTGCAGTCTTGAGTGCTTTGTCAGGTCTAAATAAAACTCAGCTAGATTTATCTGTTATGAACAATGTCTGAAAGAGTTGAAAGGTTTTACTCAGTGTAGAAGTGGAGAGGACAGAAGTAGTATAAGATGGTAAATTGAATACAGGAGAGACGGGGGCTAGTTGTCACAAGGGCGACTCAAATCCAAATCACTTAAACATTTGCTTTCTCTAGCAATGTTTTTGTAGAATAAACAAAGAAATGGGGTGCAATTACTTTTGCAATGCATGCATTGACTATTACATTTAAGTCTATAATAAAAAAATAAAATGGCATATAAATAATATGCATACATACATACACACACACACACACATACGTACAAGAATGAATACATAAAAAAAATTAAAATAAAAATGATATTGAATTATAAATAAATACATAATATATATTCTGCTTTCTCAAAAAAAATGTAAACTGCAATCTTTGGCATGTTAAACTGCTAAAACTTTTTATCCCTGTGAAACTCACCAAACTTCGCATGCATGAATGATCCGTAACTAATTGCGTTTTAAGTAATTATGGGTTGGATGGGATGTATGGTTGCCTAGAAACTAGCAGTTAAATTTTACATATTAAAAATCAGTCAGCCCTGCTTCCTCGTTCGAAATAGAGAGATTTCACAAAAGATACATTTTCTAATGAGGTACAAAATTTGCCTGAAGGACTCATAAGTTCTATCATTAAAATAGTTGCAGTATTTTAGGTAAATCCCTTGTAAGCCGTATTGTTATGCACTACTCATTTAACATTTTATGCAACTTTAAAAAAAAATGTTTTGCAAGTAAGTGCAACTCAAGAGACGAAACTCAGACAGCTGTAACAAACTTGGTTTGAAATAAGTAAGTCTCTACAATAAAAATAAAAAAGTACACTTGCACGCTTCATTCATGCCATTTTCACAAAGCAATAAAGATGGCATTTTGCAATATTGCAGCATTAAAACTATTGTGATTTGATACACATATGTGCTAAATCTAGCAATATTTCTGGGAGCAGTGCGTATTACATAAAGTGTCAAGTATCAGTGTCGAGCTTTAATAATGCAAATATTGCAGCTGAAGTCCACATGACATTCACAAGCAAAAGCAGGCATACTTTTACAGAGTTTAGTACAGTACTGCTACATTATGCTGCCTAAAGTTGGCTGAAAAGCCATTAAATTGTCTAAAATATATAGGTTCCCACTGTGACAACTTAGCTCAAGTAGAGTGACAACATGCCTTGAGAGCAGACAATAGCTTGTAATTTTTTTTTTCAAAACTACGTAAAAGCATGAAAGTTATATGAGCAAATCGAAAACATGAAATGCCTGGCAAAAGACCAAACTGCTTTCAAATTGTAACAATGGGACTAAACACTTTAAATTGAACCCACCCTGTTTGTCATGTTTCTTAATTGCATATTCTTTTTCTGCAAAAAACGCTACACAATAGAACCGAGATAAAGTATCCAGACCTTGGTGAAATCCTCCCTCCCGACACGTGAATTACCATAATAAAGCGAGCAGGTGTGCCACTAGTAACAAAACAAGCCTAGTTACAATCTTGTACACAGTGATGCGGTTGACATTGTTAAAGCTCTCCATTAAAAAGTTCAAGTCAGCACTAGCTGTGGAGGTAAACACAAAAGCTAATTACAGCAATTAAGCAGTTTTGCCGCACTGCGGAATGCACCAAAATATTTTCCCTAGGCAATTTAGTTCCGCAACAAACAATTGTTTTTAAAGGGGTCGCAGAGGGTGTGTGAAGGAAGGGGACTGTGCGGGTCCCCGGTGACATGTGGTAACTCGGTCCAAAATGATCTTTGTCCTCAACGTTGAAAGGACACCAGGTTTTTACCAGTTATTACAAATAGCGTTTTGGGTCAGTGCTTGAATCATCAGCGATGCACTGACCACAGCTTTGACCCATCCAGATAACATTCGATTTCACCTTTAGACTGGAGGAGCTTTCTAAAAAATATCCTCTTTGTTTGAAAAGAACAGGGTGAAACTAAGATGGCTAGATATAGGTTTACAAACCACTCTTTCTTTAGGGCATGAATCGCTAATACCGCGGTTGCTCATACTGCGGGTTAGAGGTGTAGACAGACTCCTGGATGCACAATTTGTACGTATCAAAGGTGACAGTAAAACTTTCGTAGTGTTACAAAAAAATTGTGACTGCAAATAAATGATTTTCTTTACTGCAAATGAAAAACTTCCTTTATTACTTTATATTTTTATATTAAAAGTATATTTGATCATCAATAAATCCTAAAATAAAACGGTTTTCATAAACATATGAAGCAGCGCAACTATTTTCAAAAATGTTTTCATCATCATATTGGAATGACTTATGAATGGAAACCGAATGCTTGAGTAAAGATGTTGAAAATGCAGCTTTGATCGCATGAATATAATGTATTTAATTACAATACATTTAAATACAAAACGAGTTTTTGCAGACCCCAGAAGTTCTTACAGACCCCACATTTTTTAATGGAACATCAATGTTTAGCATGACTGTAGCATAAAAATGTAACTAAGCAACCACAAATTAACATAAAAATAAATCAATCAAGCAACAACAACATCAATATTCGAAGAATTGAAAATTGCGGAACATATGAATGTAATTGATTTTGGGATATCGATTGGCTCAAGCCTGGATCATAAAATTAAGCTGAGTCCGTGAGAAAATGAATATGAACTTCGGAATGCCAAGCACGCTTTCAACGATAATGCTTCACCCGCTTTGTGCTTCAATTCAGCTAATCAGATACGATATGCTTTTCTAAAGTTAGAATGTATAAAAAAAGAAAAAAGCAAAACAAAGAAAACTGTTCAGAAAGGGAAAACTCATAATGAGCAGAGAAACGTCCGTTTTCTCAACAGCAAAAAGCCATTTCTTTTGATGGCCACTGTACACAGTGAGGAGAAAATAATTAGGGGGCTGTTGTCACAGTAAAACACTGGAACTCTATCGGGATGCATCAAAAACCTCCATTCATTAATTTAATTGGCCAGTGATGAGATAGGCCCTGTGTTGTATGACTCTTATTATTAAGCATTCTTGCGGAGAACGGGAAAGAGATACGAAGGCCATTCACGGCTGAGGAAAGCCTAATCGTTCTCTGCAATCTTTTCCCGTCCCTACATGAATGTATAGAATTTTCAGCTGCTTCTGCGTGGGAGACGTGAGGGAGATGGTGAGAGGGATAGTTGACTCCTGGCCCCCCGGTCTAGATGGACATATTCGCCCGTGAGTGTCAAGAGAGCAGGCATTCTGGGAGAAGCCATTTCTTCCTCAAATGCTACGGCAGACACAAAAGAGCTCAGTGTTGTGTGTTTGAGGGGGGCTCTCGGCTCATTTTTCCAGCGTAAGAGCTATCAGCAGTCTGCGTCTCGCCACCAAACAATGCCCGCATCTGATCAAAGTGCACAGAGACGTGACATTCACATTCAAGTTTACGAGCTGCCGAATGTATTATGCCACTGACAAAAGAGGAGCGGAGGAAAAAAAAAAACACGCAAGCAAGACAAGGGGAAAAGGAAGTGATTGAGAGAGGGATCTTGAGAATGTGTAAACATTTTTGCAGTTTTTCACTGACGGTTCCCAGAGGAAATTTCCTCCTCGGTTTGTTTCGTATAAAGAGTTGACTTAAGATGTTTCTCCACAGGAGAAATAAAATTGAGGTCTTTTGTTAGCTTAAAACATTATGCAAATTAATAAATTGAATCAATCCGCATATATTAATATTTGCTGATTAAAAATCCCCAAAAAATGACAATTAAAAAACCAAAAAAACATTATTGTGGCAGATGAGTAAAGTATTGACTACACGTCACAAAGAAGTATAGGTTTTAAAAACCTTCTGGACAACAAGCAGTCTGACTTCAGAAGTGGACGTTTAACGTAGACTGAAACCCTAATACTGGCAAGAGTAGCTTCCAAATCTTCAATACTTGCCTTGCTGAATCTATAAGCTACTTTTGATACAGTTAAGCACCAGATCCTCCTGTCAACCTTATTGGTAAAGGGCATCTCACAAACCGCACTCCAGTGATTTGAGTCTTGGAGAGGTGAGGTGCCCAAGTGATAACATTTAGCTACTGGGGTGCTTCAGGGCTCAGTTCTTGGACCACTTCTCTTCTCTCTCTACATGGTATTACTAGGTTCTGTCATTCGGCTTTTCAACAGCTATGCCGATGACACTCAACTCTGCCGCTATATAAACCACGAATCCTTCAAAAACTGCCAGAAACCTTGGTGTTGTGATTGATGATGAGCTGAATTTCTCAGACCACATAGCTAAGACTCCTGCAGATTGCTTCATACAGCAGATCAAGCCCTTCCTTTTGAAACATGCTACACAACTCCTTGTTCAAGCTCTTGTTCGCTCCTGACTGGACTATTGCAGAGCTCTCAGTTCTAATCAAACCTCTACAATTAATCCAGAATGTGCCTACAAGTCAGTGGTTAACAGTGCTCCAGAATAAATAAAGCCAAATATTCAGAAGTGTTCAGAGCATTTTATGGAGTACCCACAGAGCAGGCTATAAAGCGAGGCAATTCCAACTTTGCAAGGACAGTCTGGCGCTTCTGACTCATGTAATCTGTAAGTTGCATTTTATTATTTTATTTTTATTACTACTTCTTACCAATCAAACAGTTTTGAACAGTAGAGAGTAGCGATTGTTTGTTCGTTTCTCCGATTACAAATGCAAATATGGTGTTTTTTTGCTATGCATGCAAAGTCATGCTAATCAGTAATTCAACTGGATGCAACGATGTCTCGTTTGTAATGTATAATTGAAAGGTCTAATAAAACAGATTACAAAAAAAAACAAATATCACTGGATTATGTTTTATGAGAAAATATTTATTTTTAAAAGTTTTTTTCTTGACCATAAGGACTCGCAATCGATTAATTGTGTTACTTTCAATATTTTATATTAGATTTTAAAATCATACTAAAGTAATGTGTTAAATTGACAATGAAAACAGATCTAAAAAAAAAAGTAAAGTTACTGTAATTGACAATTATTTTAAGGATACATGAATTTTTGTCCAACCCTAAAACAAAACAAAACACAATGCAATGCATAATTCAGAATTCAAAAAACAGCAAGTAAAACACTCAATTTAAATTTGAATTTTTAAAGTAGAAATTCTTAAATATTATTACCTTATAAAACGTGTCAAAAATCTTTATTTAAAAATGTTACAAATATATTTTTACAGTGTACATTGTGACCTATTTTCACAGACTTTTCTTGGAGATTGGGTTGTTGTCTGATGAGTACAATATATCCACTCTCCATGACCTCCCTCTCAATTATCCAACACTGCTTTCATTCCCTCTCTATTCTTGTCAGTAAGAGTCCCCCTTCTCCAATTTTAAAGACCTGGCCCCCATTCCAGTGTAAGGTATCCTGCACTCTCTCCATATTGTTGTCAGACCCTCCATTCACTCCCACAACAACAAAAGGGATCGAATGATCAACGAGGCGCCGCTTTTCAACCGGAAGCAATCACATGACCATCCAGTGCTGGAGGTATACACAAAAAGACAGACATTGTTAACCGCTGAAGAATGTTGCTGGTAAAAATAAATGCAGTTATAATGAATGCATTTAGTGTTATTGAGTTATCACTATTTACAAGTTTCAAGCATGCCTAATATTAACATATTGGCTGTTCATTAATGCTTAAAAAAAATTTTTTACTCCAATACTAGACCGACAGTACTAAAACAAAATAACATTGTGCACAGTTAGAACAGGAAACAAATGTGGCAATTATGTATTAGTGTTTAGCATAATTTCTCATTGCAGTCTGCAAGCCTATAATCACAATAGACCTGTGTGACCCACTTTTGCGAATCACTGGTCTATAGACTATCTAGTCCAAATATTTTTTCTTCACTGACAGTCCTAGACTTCTGAAGAGAAAGGTTATTTTATAGGTAAGGGAAGAAAACCAGATGGTATGTATAGATAAAATGACATACAGGGCGTCCGATTTGGTGATGCGCTGCTCCAGTTCTCCTCAGCACGTTTCCTTTCATCTTCCTGTACATAAATGACCTTTTGTCAGCTTTATAAGGTGCCACAATTCACCTAGAGGCCCTCTAATACTTTCTCGTTGACCTTCCCAGTCATCTTAAACCCTTTGCATGTGGGAAGAAAGCGCCGGAGAGGCAGGGAAGACGCAAACGGGCCCTGGGAACATATGTGTGCATCTCAGCCTGAGACTATGGATTTGCGTGCAGATGTTCAGCAGATCCTGCAGGATGCAGTGGCCGTGGCGAGGCTTCTGGGATGGGAAGAAGAGCTCGAGAGGCGAAATATAGATCCCTCACACCTCCAACTTGCCCTTCACAGTCGATTCCAACAAGAAACAACCGCTTGGCATTCTGCTATCATCCAGGTTTCTCCTCAGCCGGCTCTCCACACATCCTTCCATTTCTTTTCACTCCCACATTTCATCCTGTCCCTGTAGATGTGTTCTGTGCAGCCGTACCAGAGCAGATTGACATCTATAATGGGCGATCTTGGCACAGCTCTGGCTTTGAGAGAGCCGGGGAGGAAGCGGATTAAACGTGGCGAAATGGTGAATAAAATCTGGGATGCTCACATGTTAATCAAGGGATACTTGCTGAGAATGGATTAAGAATGATGGACGTGCGGAATTACATTCAGGTTTTTTTCCTTTTCTTTTGGTAATTGAAATAAATCTGTAATGAAATATCAAATCAGAACTATTCTGCACTGAAATATATAACTGAAATAAGTTTGAAAGCAATGACTAAAAAAATAATAATATTAATGTTCAATGGAAAAAAAAACAGAAATGAATAAGAAAAAGCAAGAATTATGATAGAAAAAAAGATTAAAAATTAACCACGTTAATAAAAGGATTATTGTTAAAAAAAATATGATGGAAAGGGTATTTTGGAACAGTTTCTAATTGGAATACTTTACCCAAAAAGGAAAATTACCTCATATTTTACTCACCCGAAGCGATAGGATTCAGACGAACATAGCCAGAGTTTTTAAAAAATTTATCCTGGCTCTTTCAAGCTTGGTAATGCAGGTGCATAGTGTCCATTATTTTGAAGCTCCGAAAATTTGATATATCCGCAAGTACAGCAACTTGATTCATAGCATGAGTCAGTTTGACGTTATAACTTTAAAACTAGAAATATTTTTGTTACAAAAACCCATCGGTCTGCTTCAGAGAACATGTGATAAACCCCAAAGGTTTGCGTTGCAGTACTTGCAGATATATCTGATTTGCACAGCTTCAAAAGAAAGATACATTTTAAAAAATAAAAAATAAAAAGAAGAAAGTCATATACACCTAGGATGGCTTCGGGATGAGTAAAACATGTGGTAATTTTCATTTTTGGGTGAACTATTACTTTATGATAAAAATTACATATAAAATAAAGCTGAAATAAAATATTAATATTCGTTTTTTTTTTTACTTATTTCAGTTATATTTAGATGTGTGGAAGCATTACAATTACTAAAACTCAAATCAAAATAGCTAAATTATAATAATAATGATAATCATAAAAAAAAAAAAATGAAAGGGTGTGAAGTATGATGAAATATCTGCATAAGGTATTTTCTTTTGCACAGAGGTTGTACGGGAGACTTTGTTTCAGGTGTTTCTCTTACAAGCCTAAAAATAGATCCAAATGAGTCAATACGTGACATGCTGTAAGACTACAAAGCATTACTGTGGATTGCAGCTCGGATGATTTCCTCTTGGAAGAATATGATGAGTTTATATCAAAATCGCAAAGTTGCCGACTTGGCAAATATGAGCACAGTTTGAGAGATTTTTCCTCTAAGGAGTTTTCAGAGGAGATGCCAACAGTCTAAGACACACGAGAGCTGAAGTAAACATGAAAATCGACTACTCCTGTACTCCTTCAATCTCCCAATGCATGTTCTTGATTCCTGCTCTTGATTCATTAGTGGACGGTCCAAACGAATGCAGAACATTCACTCCCACCGATGCCTAGAAGAAAGATGTGAAAGAGATCCCCTTTGTGATTTTTCTCTCCTAAAGCCAGAAGTGCTGTTGAAACTGGCCTGCAGCGCTGCATTGCTAAATAGCTGCTGTAGGAGAACATTACACGAGGCTGAGCAGACATCTGAAGACCAGGATCAGCAGCAGAAGAGCAGGCAGAGACGAAAAATGGCACTTCACATGAATTTCACAGAAATGTTTTATTTAAAAGAATTACATGAATGTATAAATAAATAATGACACTATTTCATGTATGTTAAGACTTTTTTTTTGCAGCGTTGTTTTTTCTTAACTGTTCGAAGGTTTGGGGTCTATACGATTTTACGTTTTATATATATATATGTGTGTGTGTGTGTGTGTGTGTGTACACTGAGTATGGAAATATTGCACATAGTAGGTTGTAAATAAATAAAAAAACAAGATAATAAAAAAAGAAAAGTCAATGGCAGGCCGAACCAAGCGCACTGACTTGTGGAATACAATATTTTATTTGGCAACTTGCATATGAAAAATATAGCCTACATAACATACATTTGTAGGAGCAATGCTGGTGTCATTTATTACTAGATAATTAATGACTAATTTTATCACATGTCCCTTGAAAGAATGAAAGTATTACTCTTACTTTTTAATATAATTAGTTACTTCTAATGTAATCAAAATTAACACACTTTTTTAAAAATGTAATCTCCTTTTAAATATGTTGATTACACACACATACATACATATATATATATATATATATATATATATATATATATATATATATATATATATATATACATATTTTTCCTATCCTTCTATTGTTCTGCTTGTGCAAGTTGAAATTGGATTTCTGAAGTAATTAGATATAAGTAATGCAATATCGTAGGAAAAAAAAACAATTAGTAATCCAATTACACTGTTGAAGATGCTAATGAGCTGCTGGTAATTATTACTTACTCTTTTACAACTTAGCCATCACTGCATAAGTGCAGTAAATTAGATTGCTATTCCTACTCAGTGGTGTTAGCAGACACACAGTCTCATGCTAGACTTCATTTTATTGGACAAAAATGTGTATACACACCCTTTTGTATAAGATACGGCATCAATATTTTTGTCCTGTTTTCCCAGATCAATTTTGTCTACATGTAGTAGCGCACTAGCATATAGATAACCTCAGTGTAAACAGACACGGGCTAAAAGCCACAAACTCCAATGTGAATTTCACGGGGGTCTTTAAGGTGAGGAGAAACTAAGTTGCAGTGTACAGTTTTGCTTTGAAAGGTACAACATAGCTTATCCTAAAAGCTCACCGGCGTGTTATCAAAGCCAGATGACAAAGCAGAAAGAAAGACCTGCACAAGTTACCGAGCAAAAAAAAAAAAAGAACAAATAAGTTTCTTGTCTCAAAGACCTACTTTACACTCGCTTTTCAAAGAATTAACATAGCAATTAAAATGCACCCCTCGATCAAACATCCATAGCTCGAAAAGTAATTGGGACCATGTCTATTAGCGGTTAGGATGCAATGTTCTTTGCATTTTGTCCGATAGCGCTGCCCTTTCTGTGCCTCTAAATAAGCAATTGTCGAAATATTCTAATTGGAGCCCAAAGGGTGAATGCCAACCCATAAACAACACACTAGATCTCGTCTGCAATGCACTGTTCTTCACATACGCTTCGGTCAGCTACATTTACTTTAACCAAAAAAAGAAACAAAAAAAAGTCAGAACTACTAAGAGACGAGACAAAATGAGACAAATCTATTATATGTATATATAGCATAAATGTATATGTATATGTATATAGAAAGTATATACATATGTGCGTACATACATGTATATATATATATATATATATATATATATATATATATATATATATATATATATATATATATATATATATATATATATGTATTTATATATATATATATGTGTATATATATATATGTGTGTGTGTATATATATATATATATATATATATATATATATATATATATATATATATATATATATATATATATATATATATATATATATATATATATATATGTATATGTGTATATATATATATATATATATATATATATATATATATATACACACACACACACACACACACACACACACATACACACACACACACATATATATATATATATATATATATATATATATATATACTGCAGTTATGCTGCAGTTTGTTTTCTAACAAGAAGCTTATGTTTAATTATATCATTTCACATTATGAAAAAAGTTAATAGAGTATGTTCTCAGTCTCTTATTGTTATACAGTTGGCTTCAAACTCACTGAAATACATCCAATCCACTCTGCAATCTTGCATGCACATCACACAATGCTCTGCCGTTGCTTTAATGCACTTTATTCCCGCTTTGAGCTTTTACTCCCACAGTTGTGCTTCTTACAGGTCCTGCGAGAGTAAATCTCCATACAGCTTAGTTGTTCAACCACATTTTAGTCTCAGCCTCAGACGTCACACCCACAGACCGCCCACAGTCCGGTCACTGACCGCTCGGCGCGTATTACACACAAAATTGCGAAGAACTTCATTTGGATGGCAACTTATGTGAAATCATAGTTTTTGTTTTTTTTTCCTCTCTGCAAAGACATTTAGATATTAGGTAACACTTAATTTCGTTTGTCCCTTTTGAGCATTCTGTTGACAAGTAACGTTGCACCCACACATCAACTAACTGTCATTAGAATATTAATAAACTGTCTGATTTATATCTGCTGTGACGGTCTCCCAACAGACATTCTGCTGACTATAAGTAGCCACGCAAGTAGATGTCAACTTAGTCTAACCCTAACCCTACCAGTCTACTAACGCTCTACTAATACGTCAATGAAAGTTAGTACATACGTAAGTGCGGTGTTACTTATAGTCTACAGAACGTGTCAAAAGGGACCATCAAAATCAAGTGAAAGCAAATATTAAACTTAATATCCACTAGCAGCATATCCATAAATGTTTTTGCAGGTACATCTGTAGATTAATAAATAATTACTACTTTTTTCTGCTGAAACTGTTGTGGTCAAAGTTTCAGATTAACCTGCCCTTTTTTTTTTCCTTTTAAATGTTTCTAGGTTTATTATGGTATTTATCATAATTTTATTACAGTTAAAAGCAGTTTTATTTTTAAATTCATTCATTATTTTTATTTTTCTCTTAAAAATATATAATTTTGGTTAGTAGTTTAAGTCTTGTTATTTATTTATTTATTTGCATTTTCAGCTAACAGTACATGTTTTTAATCATTTTTGGTCTAAACGGACAGAATGAACTAAAAAGTAGACCTTAAGTTGTAGACATCTATAATGCAATCAGTTCTTAAATACTCAATCAGACCAAAATGATATCTTTGTCTCTGTGTATATCTAAATTTAGATTTACCCTGCTGGGAGGAACGGTCTAAAAATGTCTCCTCCTATCTGACATATTCATAATCTTCGCATTGCTTATGAGTCCAGGATCTGTGATGTTCTTTAGCAGAGATAGAGGAGGAAGAAAAAACAAAAAAGGTAAATTAATGAAATGAATAGGTTTTTCAACGATAAGACCACTACTGTATGTATGTGTGTGTGTATATGCATACAAAAAAAACAAATAAAATAATAAATCATACTATATATCTATATATATCTCTATCTCTTAGATCAGGGTCGGGCTGAAGATGGAGAACATATGAACTGAACAATATACCCCAGAAGGTCAAACCGACTTCATTTTCTCATGAAAATTGAAGAGAAAAATAGGTATGACTTCCATTCCTCCACACTAAAGGCCGGGAAGGATCATCAAAGTGCTCTCATATCTAAGAGGCTCGACTTGTTTGATCGTGTCCTTCAGTGAATGAGCATTCTAGACAGATCCATCAGTCAGTGCCTGTTTGTATTTACTCACCAGATGAAAAATTATAAATAAATAAATACATCATTTTTAAATTCTGAGTGTTTTGAGGCGGAGGAAGGGAAAATAGGTGTTTGGAGCGTGACATTTAAAGACACTTTGAAGTTGAAGGTGATTACATAAACCATAGGCAGGTTTGCAGCTTAGCTTGCGTGACCTTATTTCCGTTCCTTCTTTTCTTCTCCCGTTTCACAGAATGAGAAACACCTGTGAAAGGGTGTCAGAGGCCACATAAAGCACCGTTTTGATGGACTTCCTGTCTGTGCAAGGGCATCTCTCCGTGTTACTGAACACATGAGTTAGTGGGACTTCGTTAAAACAACCGCGGTGTCATTTGTCAGTTGGAACGCCTGACAGTTTTTGAAGCAATATAACTTATATAAAAGATATCTTGCTTCTTTTCCTTAGAGAACGGACGGAAAAATGATAGATAAGATAAACAGAACGAATAATAGAATGACGGAACAATAAAATGATTGATGGATAGACAGATGGACGACAAAGAGATAGAACAACAGACGGATGGATGGATGGATGGTTAGATGTAATTCTCATACGCTAAAACCAACAGATGGAAATATAGCACTCAGCGCGGTAGCGGGTGCTGGTAAATAAAAGTAATAGGTCATTTAAAATGTGCGATGTTCTTGTGAAAGTGGGAGGTAGCGCGCTAAAACATCCAACTTGGGATCTTTCACAACAGGAGATTGTAGCTGACATCCCTGCGTGTGCCCCACTGGAGCCCTCGCTCCGCACTCCTCTTTGTCTGACACCGTCGCCCCGGCAACAGAGGGGCACGTGTCTGTACCCTGGTGCTATCCTGGAGCAATTTGCGGCTGTCGCATCTGGACTAGGCCTCATTAGAACTGTGCAGAGACCTCTGTATTATGAAACGCACTGTTTATTACAGATATAATGAGAGCGGCTAACAGTTTACGCTACGGTTCAACCGGGCAAAGAAAATGATTTTTGATCGCACCCCGATCAACAGTTGAAAGTTGAATTAATTAAATTAGAATTAACATCAAAGTGGTTATGTCAGTCAATGCAATTAAATGTAAAATAGTAATAATAATGATTATTAGTATTATAAGTATTAAAATGCACTGCAAAATCAACATGAAATCCATACTAACCCCGTTTTCTTTCTAAACGTGGATTCCTGGTGTTTTTGTATGTGACTCAGGTGCTATTCCTTGAGTTTTAATAATAATTAAACTGCACCGTACCAAGATTTCGAACGTTTGGTAAAAGTTTAATTTGGATTAGATTTATAAAGCCGTTTAGAGGGCTTTACAGAATAAAGCATGCTTAAGCCTACTTTGAAGAATAATGCAGCCTTTTTTATGTCAAATTAGGTAAATGTGTAAACACACTTAGCCGCGTTAACTCAATTAATCTCAAAAGTCAACACATTACCTTCAGCAGCCCTAGGTCTTACTTTATGGGTTAACATGAGCTAATGCTAATAGATGGTATGTCAGCTTGATGCGTCCTATGTGTGTACATGGCTACATAGCCTCATGATCCCGTGACGCATAAGGTCGCGCCAGTGCATGAATCGGACCTCACACATGCCTCAGAGGTGATGGTGTCATCATACTGTTGCTTAATATGCAGAGACAACTATATGCGAGCCATTTGTTCCTTTACACCATTTTTGAGCATCACAACCAGCCTGACGTAGGCTGATGACCTCTAGGAAGAATACTAAACTAGTAGAGATTGCATTCAAAAGAGCTAGACACAGAAACACGATGAGATAGGGTCAACCTTCAGGCATATCATCGGCAAGAAAAACACTTTTAATCTCAGTCGAATAATTAGTCTATTAACCTTAGCTATGGGAATCAAAAATAACACTATGATAGATACGAATCACATGAAGCAAGAGATTATATCTAAAAACATGTAAGGACAAGTAAAACCATTGGCAGTTTAATGAAACGTTTGGCTAGATTTCTCTGTTTTACTCCCTTTTACACTTTACGGCACACTCTGACATCTTGTTACTTAAGTCGTTACTATGGCAACCAAGACAGAGACACACTGAATACAGACACCGTCTGAATGATCAGATCAGATTTCCTTACAATGACAATGCAGAAATCTGATCTGAAAAAAAAAAAAAAACCCAAAACATTAAATTGGGAGCAGTTTGGACAAAGCATGAACTCATCTATACTACGGTCAACGTAAGATTCTGTATTTGTGTTTTTTTTTTCAATCCTCGTGGATTTATAATAATTACATTTCCAGTATGATTTGTCAATAAGTCTGCAAAGTGGGATAAATAAAGAGAATATGTATTTTAAGAGTTATTAGGTGATTATTTCATACTCATGTCATTCCAAGTGACTGGGTTTTTTTTTTTTTTCTGTGAGAGAAAAAAAGATTAGTCTATACAAGTGATATACTACGTATCATGTGAGAAAGATACATTTACATTTCTTACTCACTGAAACTGACAGTAGTTGACAGTTGTGGTTGCTTTCAATAGATGAAAAAAAAATAATAAAATGACCTGAGTTTTACCTTTTTAGGACATCTGGGCCAGAAATCATTCATAGAGTGCGAGAACTTTGATTGTGTTCTTGGCTATTGGGCTGGAAAGCAGATGAAAGCGGGGTTTGTTTCGACCAAGCAAACAATAAACGGATATGAGTCGCATATGTTTTAATCACCCCGAAGAAAGAAAGCGAGAAAGAGTTTGTCATCTGGTTTGCATTTTCTGATTGCAAAGGATCGAAAAGTAAAAATAACTACAAAGACACATTTATCAGGCCTCTGTTGAGAACTGTTGCACACAAATGAGGAGCTATTTCTGCATGTGTTTGGAAAGCTTTATTTGGTCTGAGAAAATAACAGACCCGCTCGTTTAATCACCTAGAATCAGCTCATTCGGCCAACAGCCAAAAAGAATGTCCATTGCAAATGCACTGCCTGTAATCTTAAAGGGAAAAAAATACCCCATGTCATTCTAAACACATGATTCTTTCGTTGTTGTTCTGTGGAATAATGAAAGCTTATACAGGAGAAAAAGTCCATAACCATCATGAAGCAGTTCATGTGACCTGTCATACGATAGCTTCGCGTGACAAAGAAAAGAATCGCTTGGCATCACGAGATTTTAGAAATGCCGTTAAAAGTAAACAAACAAACTAACATAAGGGCGAATCATTTGAGTAAACCTTATTAACTTTGAGCACGAGGAAGTGATTGAATTCTTGACATTGATGGGTTTCAGTTAACACGATGGCATGTTGTGGGTCGGACGAGTGATAACTAAACGGACGGATCAGATAACCAAACTCCCTGGAGTGCATGTGTAAAAGACATTTGGGCCCTTGAGTGGTGAAACATGAGGATTTTACTCATGCGATGGTGATGTGGATTAGGCGAAACTGACATGGAAGGCTCTGGCAAAGCAAAAATCAGATGTTACAATTCTCTCACTCACCCTCATGTAATTCCAAACCTGTATGACTGTCTGTCTTTTGTTCAAAACGATACATATATTAGAATGTTTAAAATGCACTGTTCCATAAAATGGAATCCATTGTACAATACCAGTCAAAATAAAAAAGTTTGTTGGGACTTTTATAAAATGAAAACTAAAATAATATTCACAATACAACATATAACTGTAAACGTTTCTCAGTTTGAACATTTGCTATTTATGCACAAAATAAGTTAATTTAAATTTTGACGGCCGATACAGGTCTCAATATAGTTGGGATGGGGACACGTTTACCATGGTGTATCATCTCCTCTTTTAAAAATGTTGAAGACATCCGGGCGTCGAGGTTATGAGTTTTCTGAAATTTGTGTTGGAATTTCCCCCAGTTCTTGCCTGATAAATGCTCCCGGCTGCTGAAGAGTTTGTGGTCTTTGACATTTTTTGTTTAGTGGTGAGCTAAACGTTCTGTATCCACCTGTATCCTCCTGACGTAAAAACGTGTGCCGTCATTCGTAAATTGTATTGGTATAGCTTCCGGTCTCATTCGCTTCTAGCCGTATAACATTCTGTTTTGCTGCTTGATATTGAAAAAGTGTAGTACAAACAATTGTACGGTTTACTGCATTCTGTCATTTTCCTCATTGTTTCCTATAGCGCCTAGCGAACACGGAAGCTTACTAGGAAAAATCTGGACTGCAGGCAGACCAATTCGGCGCCGTACTCTTCTACTATAAAACCACGCTGTTGTAATAGCTGCTGTATATGGTTTTTGCATTGTCCTGCCGAAACACACAAGGCCTGCTCTGCAATAGATGTCACTGTGTGGAAGCATATAATACTTTAAAACATTTATGCACCGTACCTTTCAGCATTCCTAGTGCCTTCCAAAACACGCAAGCTGCCCATACCGTATACATTTATGCAACCCCCTACCATCAGAGATGCTGGCTTTTGAACTGAACGCTGATAACATGCTGGAAGGTCTCCCTCCTCTTTAGCCGTAGGGCATGTCATCCGTGATTTCCAACAAGAATGTCAAATTTGGACTCGTCTGGCCATAGAACATTTTTCCACTTTGAAACAGTTCATTTTAAATGAGCAAATTTAAACTCCCAATGCAATACTATATATATATATATATATATATATATATATATATATATATATATATATATATATATATATATATATATACACATTTATTTATTTTATTTAAAAGATGTATTTATAATAATTACTTTAAACTGTAATAATATTTCACAATATTGCTCTTTTTATCAAATAAAAGCAGTGGGCAGAAGAGACTTATATATTCTAAATCTTGTCAAATTCTGTCTAACATCCTATTTTGTCCGCTAAATGAGTACACAAACTGATGTACCGACAGGACATTTTTCATGTCACACTATGTGTTGCACGAAAAGACTGCTGAAACCGAATAGGCGATACCTCATAATTATCCAAAACCAACAGAAGAACAACAACACGCCTGCTACAATTTACCCCCGCGGCATGTCCTGAGGGTAGACATGTAAAATGCCATTTTAGTTCCAGTGAAATCGGTCTACAAAGCGAATGAAATGATTAATGAATTAATTAATGAACCTCTTCAAACAGGAGCTTCCAGTTAGCGGGCTCAGAGAATTCCCGGAGGACATACTATGACAAGGAAAACTAATTCAGTGCTGTCTCACACAGGATCTGACAAATAATCCAGAAGGGCTATGTTTGGAGCAGCATACGAACATAATACTCAAAGTCAGATTGATACTGTATGTTATTGTGCATAATATGCCAAATATCTTTACCCTTACAATGCGACACGTTCAATTTGATCTTATGTTTTCCATGTGCTGGATGTAATATCAGCTGCAACTGTATGTGTTGTTTTAAATAAATAAATATGTAAACACTTATTAGGCAAGGACACATAAACTTAATCAAATAATATATATATATATATATATATATATATATATATATATATATATATATATATATATATAAAGATAATGTGACACCAAAGAGTAACCATGACATTAAGCTTAAATCACAGAAATGAATAACATTTTAAATGCATTTCTTTAAAAAGCAGATGTTTTTACATTTTAATAATATTTCAGAATTCCTACTGTATTTTTGAATAAACTAATTTTTGAATAAATGAGTTTGAACTTGAATGAGGCTCTTGAATGGTAGCATATACTGTGTGGTAAGCTGATATTCCATTCTAAACATAATCAAAGAAACTAGATGGAAAAAGAGAGAGAGAGAGAGAGAGAGAGAGAGAGAGAGAGAGAGAGAGAGAGAGAGAGAGAGAGAGAGAGAGAGAGAGAGAGAGAGAGAGAGAGAGAGAGAGAGAGAGAGAGAGAGAGAGAGAGAGAGAGAGAGAGAGAGAGAGAAAAAGCCAGAAAAAGTACTGGAAAAGAAAAACTGCAGCTCTTTCAGGTGGCATTCATCAGAGTAGTTGCAGATGGCATCACTGTGGATGGTACAACACAAGAGAAGTGACAGCTTACTGCTGAATCATGGGAAATGTCACAGTAGGTGCCTATAGCATTTTGCTTTAATAAATCTGCCTATAGCTTTTGGATAGAATTAGTTCATTGCCAGCTCATATAATCAGTCAGAAGTGTCTGATGTGGTAGCTATGAAGCAATAGGCTAATACAGTTCAAGGGATGTTGTTAGTCGTGACGTGAAAGTCATCCGCCGGGTTTTAATTACAGTTCATTAAAGGCCAACAGCAAATTGCTTCTGATTGCCAAGAGATGTGCTGTATTAATACAAAACTGAAATGAATCAACTGTGAGTCACATACAGTGTTATTTTATTATTGCTTTAAACTATTACAATATTTAATGATATGTTGATTTAGCTCTTATTTTTTTGACTTTCGGTTTTTGTTTAAGCTGTGCTTTTGGGATTTTTATTTGCTTTAGTTATAACTAATTTAAATACGTTTTATTAAAAAAATATATTAATGATATAATTATTATTTGCAATTATATAATTACAATAGTAACAAAAGACTGCTGCATTGCAGACTCCTACAAAACACAGACGTCTATTAGTTTATTTTAGAGCATTCACCAGGTACCTTCAATGTTACGGCTTTAAAATTAGACCAAAGGAAATTTTCAGGTCTGCCTTTTGGGACACCTATTTGTGGGATAACGTAATACACAACAGTAACGGGCACATTTGAAGCCGCTATAAAATAGATGATATCTATATTAACGTTGCTTATCAACTATAAACAACACAGACTTAGGGCTGTGCAAATAACCGAACGTGTGCATCAGATGCGCATCATCGCGTTCGATTATTTGCACAGCCCTACTTTGAGTCAAGTCTAAAAACACTCCGTGACAAAAAGGCCACGTCCTGCTCTACAAAAGAAGCTGAGTAAGTTTAAGATACACTCTCACCTCTAAAACAGCACCAAGCAGTTTCGCCAAATATAGTGACCTGTAGCAGAGGTTGGAGGTCAGTGGTCAGAGGTGAGTGTTGCTAAATGTGAAAATTCACACACACACACACACACACACACACACACACACACACTATGGCCTTAAAAAAAGTTTAGAAGCAAACATAAAAGTTAATTTCTCACATTAATAGTATGCACGCATGCATACTTGCATGAATAAACAGACAATTTGGAGCGTCTTATCTTATCAGCAGATTTCAGAATCGTGTAGGCAGGGTTTCTTGGCCAGATGGATGTTCAAAAAGATCTAAAATTGCACTGGGACTTATACTCACCCAGACATGACGGGTTGAAAATTTATGAGGCTCTTGGTAATTAGTGGAAGAACAGGGGATACTGGAGTTTCTGACACAGACTTATGGTCCCAGATCGCCTGGGGTGCTTTTTGAATATTATACACATTGTACATCCAAAATTAGCACCGTGGACTTCAAGAAGACTTTTGTAAAGACAGCTACGTTGTATAAAGCTGGAAGAAAACAGGTTAGAGGGTGATGGCTGAATGCTAATGGATTGACTAGGGATTACAATTTAGCTCTCAGCTGTGCATCACGACTCTTTCACCCATAAGTAGCAAATGTACCATTATGTACCATAAGTACCAAAAAGCCATTAAGTGCTCTATTTGACAGCTTGGCTCATCTGATGCACAACATGTGCCAAACAATGAAGGCCAGCGTTAAACTCTATGCGAAATATTCTTCACATTTTATTACAATTTGAAAGAGGACATTCACTGAGAATTAGAAACGCGCGGTGGGACATGGTTTTATCCTTCGGAAATGAATCAGAATGGGTAAAGTGGAGGGACTGAAAAGTGCAAAACGTCCTCTGAGAAAGTTGCATCAAACTAAAGTTCTTTTACTTCCATCACCTCCACAAATGCACAAACTACTTCACGGTGTACTCCGTGTGCTGGCATTTTTGCATTAAATTGAAAAGGTAGAACAAAATCAGGTAATATTATGAAGACAGCCATTTTTTTTTATCTGGAAAAATTACACAGTGTAATCACGTACAATAAGAGGCCTCGTGTATAAAATTTTACGTAGATTTCATCCACGAAGTGTATGTATACACTAAAGCTGGATTTTATGCCAGAACCTGTGTAAAAATCCTTTTATAAATCCTTCTGGGGGAAGATTATGCGTACATGCACCTCCGCCTTGTCTCCTCCCAGAAACCACCATAATATGAAGCTAATATGCCTATGCATAACCTTATCTTCCATGTATATTCCATCCATGTGACACCATGTTTAACAAAGGAAGACATTCATGAAATATGAGATCTGCACTAAATGCCATTTGCGCCACATTAATTTTTGTTACAAATATATTAACATATCCATAAAAAAATTAAAATAAAATAATTTAAATAAAATGTTTAGTTCTCATTTAAGAATATAGTTGACTTAATTCTTTTCCACTGTTGTTTAAAAAAATTCAAATCAATTTATTTATTTTTTTTTTTTCTGAAAATATGAAAATTTTTTATCTATAGTGGAAAAGATAAACATATATTGCATATATACAGTTGTCTGATTATGTGTGTCACTGGCAACGAAAATACACAAAATCGTATCTTTTTAATTTTAGCTTCATCGTTCAAATACACGTTAACGTTGAGAAGATGCCTTGACACGACAGCGACAGCTCCGTGCAGAATTTGTCTGTTAAGTATTTGTATTTCTCGAAAAACAAAAAGAAAAATCTTACAACATGTTTACTTTATACTTTAATTTACATGCAAATTATTAAATCACTTCTCACTAAAACATAGCATGCTGCAGAAAAAGAGTGATCCAGTGCATCTACATAGTGTCCAGATACGTGCGTGGAAAAGAGTTTGCGCACACTTCTATGCCCATTTTGTGCATGCGCAACTCTTATACATGAGGCCCCAGGAACATGCTTAGGCAAGAAAATATGCAAAAATTGGATTTTTTTTGTAGATTTCAAGGCTACAGCTTGTATTTTCCGCTAGCTGCAAGTCCAAAAGCCTATTCCACACAAAGAATAAATCACTGAATAAATATATAAATGAAAGAACATTTGAACATTTTCTATCAATGTACTCCACCCCAGGCCATACAGGATGTAGATGCATTGGTTTCTTCAAGGGAACAGATTTGAAAAAAGCTGTAGTATTGCATCAGTACTTACTAGCGGTTCCCCTTCAGTGAATGGGTGCCTTAAGAATGCCATAAGGAGTGATTTGTTTCTTACAAAATTTTAGCTTTTGATTTGATGGACTGGAGTGGTGTGGGTTCCTTGTGGATTATTGTGATGTTTTATCAGATGTTTGGACTCTTATTCTGGCGGCACCCATTCACATACAGATTATCCACTGGTGAGCATGTGATATAACGTTACAATTCTCCAAATTTGTCCTGGTGAAAAAAACTCGGCCACATCCTGGACGAACAGAAAGCGAGGGCATTTTCATAAGATTGAACTACTCCTTTTAAAAAGCCTCCTAGAAGAAATTGGGATTGACCTCCTTGGTTGAAATGCCCACAGCATCACAAAGCTGAAATAAAAAGATGTTTCGGTGGCAAAGAAAATTACTACAATTTAAGGAAGCAGAACGGGAGAAAAAAAACAATTAGCATGGTTCAATGAATCACTCAGAATGAGAATCAGAACAGACATTGAGAAGGTAAAATGGTCAAGTCTGGTTTCCGGCGGATTTTCAGAAAAATATCATCTGATGCATGCTTAAGATAAATGATAAAATATAGGATACAATAGGTATAATTGAAAAAAATGCTGCTTACGCTCTGAAAACTAAACAAAAAAAGTTTTTACAGCAATTCCACAGAACAATTTTGATTCCAGTAATCTTTTTTTTTGTTTTTAGTACATTTTATTAAACTAAAGAACCTTTTTTTTACACCATAAAAGAACCTTGTAGAATGGAAAAGGCTCAACTGTTACCAAAGTGTCTTCATGACCATAGATGCTGCAACTTTTTAAAGTGTATCAACAGAATGACCTCATAACCTAACCCGTCATGTTACTTTTGACGACTCTTTACCACAGCGCTGAAAGATTTGCTGCAATCATTATGCAAGCTAATTAGTTTGAATCAAAGCAGATTACCACACGGCAAACCTCTCATCTCCAACCCCCACCGGCCCATCAGACAGATCAAACATTTCTCATTTACAAGGTTTTGCTGATGAACCAAAGGTGAGCCACGTCCAAGAGGGGTTCCAAGAGAGGCTACGTTCTCATTTTCATGCCAATATGCACTACGACACACACACGCACACCCTCGCATACTCAAAATCTTAATGAAAGCACCGCAATGACTCCTGGGAGTTGCCATCTGTCGTTGTTCACCTGCAAATCTCTATATCATCTGTGTATGTAAACAGTTATCTGTGTAAATATAAGGCTCGTAGGTAAACATACTTAAAACATGCCATAGTTTGCATTAGTGTGAAGTGCTAAGCTAAGTAGCAACTCACTGTAATGATTAACGCTGTTATTGTTTTTGCTGCTGTAATCATATTAACTGTGTGACATTGTTACTGTAATGTCAGGAATGGCGTCATTTCTGAATAAGATGCTAAGATTAAAAATACAGTTTACTAAATTTGCTGCCTAAAGAACCATCCTACCAGGAGATTATAGGCGGTGATTCCACAATATGAATGGTTAACCAACAAGTCATTTTTGCTAAAAAAAAAAAAAAAAAAATCGATGTTGCCGTTATAATGACTTTCCTCTTTGCAGTGAAGCGTTAAATGAGAAGGATTAATTTAATTTAAAAATAATGGTCTTGATGGAATTTTTTTGTCCTTAGAGAGCAAGAGTTTTTGTATGTGTCTCTAAAACATTCCGTACAATGCCTTTTAAAAATGTATTATGGAAAGCATGCTTGGCTAAACTACTGTATGCAGGAATCACAATCCAAAAGTATATGCATGCATGCATGTATTTATGCACGCTTGTATTATAAAATGTCACAACAGCAACAACAATAATATAAAAGTTTCATTTTTCAGAAAGTAGTTTTAATTATCTTATAAACACATACAAATCTATTCCTTATAATCAAGTATAAATATCCATCTTGACTTTAGACACCAACCGTATATGTATTTTCATTCCCTGGTTATGGCATTTCAGAACTTAAAACTGCTCCCATTAAGAACAGGCCTATTTAATCACAACTGTAATTGGGGACCAGGCTTCGCACAGCAGTGGCTCCATCTGAACATTCAAATATGGATTTTCCTCCCACAAGTTTGGCGCAGTAGATTCACTTGCATTCAGTTTCTCAGTGCGCTTCAAGTCATTGTATTATAGAGCAAAATTACTTTAAAATCACTTAGATTTTCAATAAAATTCACGATACAATGACAAGATGCAAGGCACTTTATAAAGATCTTTTCAAAAACAGTTTGTGACTACTCACACCAGGCTCAAAGAAGCACGTTAATGATCACCTTAAAAAGATGTTCCTACAGAACATTTGCACTCTTTTGTGATCATCACAGACTGTTGATGCATAAATTACAAGGAAATGTGGCATAATTTGTTTGACAAGGCAAACAATGTCTTGTAACACCAGGAGAATTTTTCTCTCGTGTCACAGAACAGTTGCCACATTAACTAGAATGGGTGCTCAGTGGTGCAGATATTTCCTACAATTAAATTCATTTATTCAGCTATAGGCCTGGAGGTAAAGGCCGCGCTTCTTCAGGAATGAATGAGCAAAAAAAATGAATGAACGAGTCTTTTTGTTCATAGCTTCAGATGCGCAATGGCAATTCATTTTCTTAATTAAAGAAATAATTTTAAATATTATTTTCATATTTTAACAAAAAAAATATTGTTTTGAATAGATTTGTGGTGGTTGGTAAGTCAAGCATCACAATTAAATTTTACTCATAATTAAGGTGGAGGATGTGTGCAATTACTTTTCTGAACTACTAGACTCACTGACGAAAAAATGCTTAGACAAGCAATGCATACCATATATTAATCAGAACACCTTAGTATTCACGTAGCAACATCCGCAGCAGAGAAAATGCTAGCTAGAAATTTAGCATTCACATAGCAACACCTAGGCAACTTTCACAAGATCAAAGCGAATGCCCAGTAAAAAAAATAAATAAATATCCACATAGAATTGTGTTGGTATCCCACATCACACCATTTACATAGAAATGCTGTAAAAACACAATGCTTTGGCAACCCACTATAACATCAAATAGCAGCAATTGCTGTAAAATCAATTCAGAACACCTTAGCATTCTTAAATATTCTCCACAACAAAGCAATAATATAGCAGTGCTTCAAAAAGCCATAAATGTAGCATTTGCATAGCAATGCCTTGGCAACCCAAAACAACATTTGCATAAAAACACAGTAATGCTCCATAAACTCAGATCTTTTGTATTCACGTAGCAACGCCTTGGCAACGCACCACAATATTATGTAGTAGTAACTGCTGTCAAATCTAGTCAGAACACCTTAGCATTCATGTAGCAACCTCTACAATATAACAATGTTCTAAAAACAAGAAATTCAGCTTTTGCATAGCAACGTCTTGGCAACCCATTAAAACATTATAGCGACACTGTAAAAACGAATCAGCGTTACTTAGCGTTTACATTCAAAACGTTGGTAACCTCAATGCATTTGCATATAAATGCTCTATAATCTAGTAAGAACACCGTGCTATTCACATAGCAACACCTTGGCAACCCACCACAATCTCAATGCAAATGCACAGCAATGCTATGAAAGCTAAATAAAACATTTTTGCAATTGCACGGCATTTTTGATGTTTTATTTTTTTACTTCATACATAAAATCTATTTGACCGATCTATTTTGCACAGTTTAGCCCTCCTTTGCTGTTCCAGTAAAATGTTTTCACTGCAATGCAGTTAAACATGCATTTTAGAGGAAAATTCATGATGTTAATAATATAGGCCCTTTTATCATCTATGGAATACCTCCCTTGAATTATTTAAAATACAGGACGTGTCCAATTTATTCCAATTTTATCTCAGAGGAATCTTAATATTTAATACACCACATTCACCAGTGCCAAAATCCCAGCACTGTGATGTACTTTCTGTCGACGCAGAATGAAGCTCCTCGGTCTGATAGTGATACCCAGTGTTCAGTAATACTTAATGGCAAATCAGCCTTTTTATTCCCAGCGATATTGATAATACGATCCAGCGATATTGCTGCAGTAATCTGTGCGGCAGGCAAATTTTTTGAAGGGTTTTTGATTTACTAAGCACTACTCATTACAGCTCTAGGGACGGCGTGATCTCCTTTTGTAAACACTCAACTAATGGCCACCATCCAATGTAAATCAATGTCAAGTCGTGACAAGGAAAGTCGCGTGGCTCTGCTCTGCTGAGGCAAAGTTTATAGCAGCTCCCTGTAAATAAACTCACCGCACAGTTTATTTGGAAAAAGGGTAACCTGCTTCTTTTTTCCTATTCAGATTTTCGCATTCGCAGAGGGATAAGGTTACGGAAGGACACGGGTGAACGTGTCGTCCCATTGCCAGCTTTGAAATAACCTCAATTTGACACAGTGAACAATGAATCAGGGCAAAATCCATCAGGAGGATGGGGGACTGTTGTGCAACCAAAGTCAAGGCTCTAAAATTGCTCGTATTCTTTCAATTAGCTTAAGGCCAGACATCATGTCAGTGTGTTACCACGGGTCAAATCACATTTGAGATGGTAATCCCAAGATACTCCTATCATCTCCTTAAACATTCTCACTGCATTTAGGCGGCTTCACTGATAGATACATTTCAGTTCTGCTCCAAAACCTTGACTGCCAATCCAGACTGCTTATTAAGAAATCATTTGCATGCTGGTGCAAAAGATACTGAATGGTCTATAGTAATATATAAATCTGTAATAATAGATTGAATGGTTATACGTGTAAACAAATATATAAAATACGTATATATTCACATATTAAGGAAAATGTGCAAATACATAAATAGAAATACATGAAAAAAATAATAATAATAGAATAATGGGGGATGCATATTTGTAATTTTACTTAAATCACTCTGTTACTGATACAAAATAAATAAATAAAGTAAAATAAAATCCTAATTTTGAACCATTTTAAAGCAGCACGGCACATATCAGGGCAAGTCATTCCCAGAATGCATTGCAAAAACATCTAAAACAGAAGACAAATGAGAAAAAAATATGGGTATTTACTGCATTTCCTAATTTCATGCGTTTCCAAATACTTCTTTGTGCTTTTGGACTCTGGGCAGCCAAGTTTTGAGTGCAAATTGGAGTGAGACTTTTAGTTTTGATTGATGTAAGAACAGTGTCTGCCTGTCTATCATGTTAAAATTGTAATAATAAGATATTTGTGAAAACTGATTTAGTAAAGGCTCCAGTGTTTGTGTTTTGGAAAGCATCAAACACTTTCACTTACAATGTGTTCTCTAAGCATTAATGAGCCAATCCAAAGCGTATCTGTTAAATGAACACCTGTAAAATGGCCTTTTTTTTTTTTTGCATGTTTGCGAATCCTCTCAAAGTCACCCCAATCCACTGCAATTATAAAGCCTAGAAGACCCAGAGTATTTTATTAATATTATTTTTTTAAATATAACTGTAATTGTATTATTCTGAAAGAAGAACGTCATATACACCTAGGATGGCTTGAGGGTGATTAAATCATAGAGTATTTATTTATATCTCTCTGTAAACGTCTGTGTCTTTAGCTTAGCAGCTAACCAGTCAGTTATGAGGTAACATTTCAGTTAGCATGCTGCATTAGCATCTGTCTGCACTAGAAACATGTAAACGTGCTGGACGGACATCTTCAACTGATGCAATGCATCCCGCAGTCTTTTTCGAAGTGGTGTGTCAAGCCAGTCAATTCCAGTTTTAAAAATGCATCTCGAGACACCTGTGCTTTGTTCCATTCCATTGCTCTCGTCTAGCATTCTTTTTTTTTAAATGCATGAACGCAAAAGGCCCCTTAGAAGGAAGCTGCCTAGTTTTTTTGGAACTGAGCTTCTCTCTGCATAATGAATATCTGCGACACTAATGTATCTCTCAGCAATGTGGCTGTGTCTGGTATGATTACGAGAGACCTGTAGAGACTTTTTTTCCACATTTTTAGCATGAAGTTGCTTCACAAGTGGGTATAATTAATTCAGATCAGGAGGCTACATATGGCGGCGCCAGTGTGAGATGACGAGAGCACAGCTGGGGTGTTATGCAGTCTGATTTACAGACAATCGTCACATGCGTGTCCACTTTAATAGAGAGAGAAACCCTTCATTAAACTGATCAAAGACTTAGAGAGATATCCGAAGGCTGGACTCAGGGGAACAGCAGCATCATGAGACAGCACATGAAGAAAATAACAACTATATATGGAAGCAAACACAAGTTACAAAGGGTGACACAGTTACAGACAAGTAATTAACTATTAGCCCAGGATCTATGTAGTCGGAATCTATTAAGCAAGGTTATATTAGGGGGAAAATGCACAATCTAGTGCCCTATTAACATGCATTTTTCAGTGGTCTGTACAGTTAATTAGAGAGCAGGCTTCCAAAATAAATGCCATGTAATAAATAACAATAAAATAATGATTTATACAATAAACAATAAAAACATTATACAAATAATGCTAATAATATGAATATTAATACTAATTATTATTGTTATTATTATTTTTCATAGGTGTCTAATTTACAAAAATTAAAACAACCAACACAATATTTTATTTGAGGATGTATGATTATTATTGTTTTAATAATTATTATTATTATTATTATTATTATTGTTATTATTATTATTATTATTGGTAGTAGTAGTAGTAGTAATAGTAGTGTAGTAGTAGCAGCAGCAGCAGTAGTAGTAGTAGTAGTGGTGGTGGTAATCTAATAAAAAATAAATTAGATTACACACTTTATTACAATAAAATGAAATAATAATAATAATTAATCATTAATAATTCAGTTATATGTTTATTCATGAATTTAGTTTAAATGCATGTCTTTAGACTCACACTACAGGATTTTTAGCCCAATTTACTAAATCCAGATGTTCAACTCAGATTTTTGATAATGCGTTTTCCAGTGGAACACCACGGGTTACTTGACTGTAACCCTGTTCTCTGAAAAAGCGAGAACGAGATGCTGCGTTGAAAAACACTAATGGGGAACCATCTTTGTTTGACCAGTTGTAAAGCATTTTTGTCAAACACGCCAAGAATTAGCTTAAATTACCTTGTTAGGTGAAGCCATTTGATTACGTGCACCTGAAGGTAATAAATAGGGTTACACCTTTGTCTGAATAGACGTCCAGTCTACAGTGCAGCATTGAAGCTCAGCATCTCGTCCCCGCTTTTTCAAGGAACAGGGTTACAGTCAAGTAATACCAATGGCGCCACACTGGAAGGGTCTGGACCCTCAGTGTTGTGTAGTGTGTAGTTGGGACATTCTAAACTATAGAATCTGACCCTGCCTGCCACATCATACATTTGCTACAAGGGGATACCTCTTGCTAAACCCATTGAAGATGCAACCTCCCTAGTTGAATGGCCCTTAACACCTACAAGCAACCTTTGACCACGCGCCTCGTAAGGTAGAACAATGGCATAACTCACTCAATGTGACACTCTTTATTCAGCCATAACATATGAAAAGCTGCTCTGACGTATACGACTGGCTAGTGTGGTGGACATAAATCTTTAAAGAATGTACTGAACACAATTAAAATACACAAGTAAAAATCTTTCCTGCCCCGGTGTCACGAAAAGCAAAAAGCAGAAGGCTTTAAGAATGACCAAATTTATGGTCACAAATATAACTTTTTTCAGATAACAGTGTAAGGATGCAAAATAACTTTGATCGTCCCAAGGGCAAAGTCTAAACAAAATGACAATTCTGGCAGAGCCTGCAATTACTTGTTTTCCTCAGAGAAGTAATAGGCATGTGAAAATCATCTTCAGAATCAGAAACCTGACAGGTGCTGATTCTTGTGGTTCAATTGGGGTCCCATTAGACCCTCTGGCTCACAAGTGACTGTCACTCTAGTGGGCAGCCTCAACCGCTTAACTCCATGAATGAAGCGGGTGACTGGAAGGTGCCTTTCCATAGAAACACCATCAATCTAAAAGTACCAGGATGTGAGCCTGAGGAAAATATATATTGCAGAAACCTGGCAGTGAACTGGTTCTGCATGGTGTGTCATACACTAACTTTTGAAAAAAGCACCATCTCAGGGCATAACATCTAGTGTAAAGAGTCCTGGCAATTGAAGTAGTCTGTATAACATCTACTGGAAAACCAAGTATCTCTTGTGGTCCCCCTCAGGAGCCAGAGTTAAAGGTTCCAGAACTCAGGCCTGGGACGAAATAGTGTCCACTGTGCCTAGATAGAACTCTCCTGACCCGAATTGCCCACAGTGAGCCATCAAGGAGGGATATCAGAACTGAGAGCCACACTCTGTTCGGTCAACAGGGTGCTATCAGTAAAAAATGAAACCCTTGTTTACAGACCATGGCCAGGATTCCTGGGAGCACAGTGATCAGAGAAAATGCCTAAAGATGTAGCCTGTGCCATGTATGTGCCTTTGCATCCAGATCTTGGGAAGGTGGAGGCAAGAAAGACCCACATCCTCGATTCTGTCTAAAGACAAAGGGCCCAAAATACAGGTATCATTTCAACACAATTGATGTGTCATGCGAGAAGATGATGACCTCTCTGAGCGATCATCCAAGACTGCACCCCAGCCGATGAGGCGCCTGACGTTAGCTTCTTGCAACGACAACACATGCCTAAATTGGGACACAAAGTTAAAAACCAGGGTCTAACCCATATAGAAAGGGTTTTGAAGTACTGGATCATAACCCTTACATGCCTCTGGTAATTGGCCCTATAAAATAAATCCCCTGGCTCTAAACCACAATTGCAATGTCTTATGTGCAAGACATCCAAAGGCTCAAGTGGATGCTATCACAATGAGACCTAGAACCTTCTGAAAATTCTTACAATAACTTTCTGGCCTAACCTGAAATCCTTCAGGGTGCTCATAATTCGACACTTGTAGGAGACAACTGTGTCCTATCTAATCCTGTTAGCCCCTATATTTGTTATCTCTTGGGCAAGAAAGAAATTGCTTCCCTTGGCACTCTCAATCCCAGATTAAAATGAGCAACGACAACATCCTGATGGTGAAGCACATGCTGTAAAGACTGGCTGTAAAATCAGCCAGTTGCTGATGCTAAGCTGCATCCACATTTAGTATATGTGCAGGTTGATAAGGCTAGGCCGAATGGAAAAACTTTATACCGATAAGCTTTACCCTCAAATGTGAACCTCAGGAATTTCCACGTTGTGGCAAAATTTTATTTTTAACATATGCATCCTTGAGATCTACAGTGGACGAACCCCGTCATTTCTGGGAACCAGGAAGCATTGGCTGTAGAAACCCCATTCTGTCAAAGAGGGGAGATGTTCTTTAACAGAGGTGCCAAACCCTACTCCCGGCGATCGACTGTTTAGCTTCAACTTTAATCAAACACAGAAGACATCTGAACATATAAAGTCTTAGTGGAGATCGCTGACCCCCGAAACACCAATTGTCCTGAACATAGTCTCAGGACCTCATTTAGTTTTAATGACTGGCTTCCTCTTTGGCTGTTGAGTGCTAAGAGCTGTTACCCAGTCTTTACAAGGGGCATATGACTCGCACTCTCTCTTTTAGGCTTCTTGCCTGAGAGGAGCTAGACCATGTTGTGACTGGGTGGCCAACAGCCCAACGCCAGAGCACTTAGGGGAGAAAATCTAGAGCTTTTTTGAATCCATTTGCCTGCCTGTACTCAGATTTTAATAAATGGCAGTCTGATGTGCCTGTAGAACCATCATGGTGTGCAAGGCAGCACTAGCATAAGCTATTGCATGAAACACTCTCCTTACCAGTGTAGATATTGCTCTACATGGCTTAGCAAGGAGTGTTGACTTTAACTAACATGCACCCCCAGAGGAGACATAGTCAGCTAGCTTTGCTACCACCTGGGGTATCATCATAAAACCATGTGCCCTTAAATCCACAATACTTAAAGGTTGAGGGCACAAAAACACAGGGCAAATATGGATTACTCCATGAGCAACTTTTCCCATCATAGGAGATCACTAAAGAAGGGGAAAGACCTTTCTTTATATATTTTTATATTTTTAATTTGAAGCATCTAGGGGTCTCCTGCTCCTGTGGCCAATCAGCTTTAATCAGCTTTAATCACACTGCACGAGTCACCACCTCGAGTAACTCCTCATTGTTTGATAATTACGGGAGAAGGGCTCAAAGGAAGCAATCTTAATTTTTCAATTTTACAGAAGCAAGAGCTGCAGTAGTATTTCCTACCCGCCGATCTGGTTAGAGCATGAGAGAAAGGGGAGGACCCACCTACCTCTCAAGCCTCAGCCAGATCAAAACGATTTTAACAAGGGTACAATGGCTTGTTCTTTATAAGAGACTGTGAGCAGAACGGGAAGCATACAAATAGGAAGTACATCACAGTGCTCACAGTGGCCGCCCTCAACGCAAGAGCAACATGCTCTTCCCCCTTTTGCGACAAACAATGCTCATACCAGTCCTCCTTAGAGACAAGCCAAAAATAAGAAGAACCTACCTCTTTGCGGGTAACTTTGCGGGTAATGATTTCAGTGTGACGCACACAAAAAGCATTCTTTGAAGACAAAGAAACCTGAAGATGTGTACATGTCGCATCTATTTATAACCTTCAGGTGCATTTAATCAAATAACGTCACATGCCGAGGTTATTTAAGCCAATTCTTGGTCTGTTTGACACACGTTTCACAAACGGTCGAACAAAGATTGTTCCCCATTAGCACTTTTCAGCTCAGCATCGAGAGTAGCTTTTGAAAGGAAACTTTGCACCTCCTGATCTGTTTGCACACAAATTGGGGCCGATCATATCAAATATGTGTGATATTTATCATTTAAATAGGGATGATGACGGCTGTATGATTACGTCAGTACTTTGACTATTGCCAATGCACAACCGCAAAACAGCTGCTGTAATGGCTCTGTTGGATAGTAAAGACAGATTTATAGTAGTAGGACTGTGAATGATGTCGAAAACGTAATACAACCGTAAAAAGAAAGAGAAGCACTGGAGAGAAAATCACCACAGTTTTGAAGGTACCGGGTGAATACAGAACACGGCTAGCATGCTAGCTAATATAAACATCACTGAAATATCAATGAAGACCTCCGTAAGATCACACAAGGTGCATGATAATCTTAATAATATCTTGTGGTATGTGATGCGCCATGATGCTGAAATGTGTGAATGTTTAAAATTTGAGGCAAGATAATCTGCTAGATTCTCTCTATTGTGTTAAAACTCCTGTAGTGTGAGCCCAGCTTTAGCTTTACTGATAGCAGTACTAGTAAAATATTACAACAATAAATTAAACTAAATGTAATACTTAAATATATTAAAACTAAAAAAAAATATTGTTTTCATATGATTGATTTCAATATTAGGCTACATTTAATGCAAGTTATTCCTGGAAATTTGCATTTTAATCAATCAATCAAAGTCATCAAACATTTTCTGATGTTTATTGTTGTTCTATTGCAATTTTAAAATGCATTTTTTATTAAATGTGAGTGAATTGCAATAAAGTTCGGCCCATTCATTTTAATCAGTCCCTTATTAGTACTTTTGTCATTGTCACACTTTTTACCACATTAATCCTGAACTGACCAATCAGAATCAAGCCGTGCAATATTACAGAATTTCTGATGCAACAGCAGGACAAAAGGATGCTCAGGTTTTCTTATGGCATAGTGAACGTCTCCTGCTGCGTCCACTGAGTGATGGATAAGTGACTGAGCACGTTTCAAAGAAAGCACTGGCATGCTTCCACAGAATACCTGCTGGGCTGCCTGAAGGGTGTTAAATCAGAGCTTATTTCTCTGGGTTAAGATCTGTAAAATTAAAAGCTATGAAGCCAGTAGAGGATGTGAAAGGACAAAAAAACAAGACAATAGGTAGAAAAATAGATCATGCTCATCATTTAAAGCATTAATATTATTACTATATTGCATTTTTTTTTCCACTAATCCATCTGAATACGTTGCAGAGACATTAATGTCTTCAGGAGACACGCAAGACACACAAGGTCACGTCAGTTATGTCTAATATCAACACCAAGACTGGGCAAATTAACAGCACATACTATAATTACATCAGACACACAGAAGATCCAAATCCATCAGACTCACAATTATCTAAACATAGCCCTCTGAACATTACATTACCATTCAATATCAGCTTGAAGCACCATTCAACCTTATAGATATCATTAAGCTCTATAAATATGTGTACAGACACATTCTCACTTGAACAATTTGCTTATGGTAATGAACTGGTCAGCGAGTGTCATAACAGCAGATGAATATTAAATGTAAGTGAGAACTGGCATTTTATAACCTGACTGCATTAATGGAGCACTCATAAATAGCTCTTATGGTTAAAAAGTTTCACTTCATTTCACCCAATACAGCGAGATAAATTATAGAAGAACTATTAGAAGAATTATTTTATCGATACCGTAGTTTTAATCGGAGTTGGGGCTAACGCATTACAAGCAATTAGAATAATGTAATCAGAATACCTTTTTTTGTTTGTTTGTTTGTTTTTTTACAAATGACTAGTAAAGTAATTAATCACTTTTTAATTAGCTGAAAAAAGTTTGCTAGGAAACTTTATTTACTCTATTACTTTACTTTTATTATTGTTGTTGTAAAAATGTACAGTTAATAATTAAATTAATATGTATAAATGATTCATAAACTGATTATTAAATGCCTTAGAAGTTTTTTTTTTGTTTAACGTTGTATTTGTTAACTAATGCACTTGATTGTTAACAAATTCAACATAATAATAATAATAATAATAATAATAATAATAATAATAATAATAATAATAATAATGATAATGTTTGGCATGTTTATTCTGAAACAACATTATAACAATAAAACAAGAAATGATGTGGCTTAAACTAATTTATAGAGTTTGTGTCTGAAACTACATTGGATTTCTGGTATTCAAAATCCAATTTAAATCCATAAAAAACTGAAAGTCATGATGTACAATGAATAAATCAGATTGTGCACCTTTTCTAGATCAGTGCTCAAATAAGAAAACTTGTGACATTAATCTTATGAACTCCTTTGTGCAAAAGGTCAGATTTTCTGCTTCCGCTGAAACACAAGCCTCGCCCAGCTCGAGAACGGCTGTCAACAAAACACTGGTTTTCACTTTATTTTCACGACTTTTCACTCAAACTGTCACGCTGACAGTATAATTGGCGATGAAGAAATTTGTATTAAAATAAAAGCAAAATACACAACAGTAGCCTTGTCACTCACTGTTCCAAACTTTTGGATTTCCATAATTGTTTTCCCTCTATCTTTCGGCTCAATCGGTTTCAAAGCCGAAATCTGGCTATTCTAAAAGTATGTCGTTTTGCTCTTGATAGTGGAGGAAGTTTACAGAGAATGACTTCTCATGCTCATAAATAACCCCGCTGTAATTGGCCTGTTTGAAAATTCTAACCAAAAATTGCATCACGGTCCCCCGGTAAAGTGATACAGCATCGGCTGGTCTTGATTGTGCCACACACATCGGCGCAGAGATAGACAGCTCCCTTAATCAATTATAGTAGCGCTTATGCATGAGACGAGGCTGACAGCTTGTCTCAGCAAAGGCCCGCAACTCACGGAGACAAAGTGGCTTACGCAAAAGAAAGTGGGAAGATTGAGATGAAAGGAGATGTGTCGCTTGCTTGCCTGGCTGTTTTAAGATTATGTGCGCAAAGCATGAGCCCAGCGAAAACGAAGCACAATGGTGCTTTTAGCACAATCGGCCCACATTAAGAGCGACGCCCTCGCATGAAGACCGTTCCACTTTCCAGCAGAGCGCTCAACCCGAGCAACGCAAAGAGCAAATCTCACACGACCCCGAACCACGGAGAGGTTTAAAGTCACACCTGAACGGATGAAACGCTGCTTACAGCTTAAAGCTTAAAGCAGGCCAAGGATCGAGAGATGGAGCAGGAACTCATGCTGGAGGAAACCGAGGTGCGTTTTAAACCTTGGCGATGAGAGTAGAGTATGATGGAAAACACTCAAAACTGCTGTCGTTTTGAGGGCACTGTTATGTTCTGGCATAATACAATACCTTGATGTAAAAAGAGAAGAACTTAACAAATCAAATGAATAAATACACCTAATGAACGATCAAATAAATAATAAATCGAATGAATGATACACAATTAATGAAAGAATGAATTAGTGAATAATGCACCTAATCAATCAATCAATCAATCATGGATGGATGGATGGATGGATGGATGGATGGATGGATGGATGGATGGATGGATGGATGGATGGATGGATGGATGGATGGATGGATGGATGGATGGATGGATGGATGGATGGATGGATGGATGGATGGATGGATGGATGGATGGATGGATGGATGTGCTTTACTGGCATTACTATATACGCTCACAATATTGCCAAAGCATGATAGCTTAAGATAGATACAGAGATGGGGAAATAAAGAAAGAGAGAGAGAGAGAGATACTGTATAAAACTGAATTCCAAGCCTGGCCTGGAATAACAACATGGTATGAAGCTTATATTGCAAAAGCATTAAAGTAATTATGATTGATGCACTGTACAGATATCAACATTAAATTCTCCAAGAAGCTCAATGCACTTTCATGACCTTGAAGTCGAGGCTCTTAAAGTCAAATTAAATTGTAAAGCACTCAACCCTGCTACCTTTTTGAAGGCACCTACCTTTTTGATTATATCCTATATCAAAATATTTTGAGATGCAAAAATAAAGATATTTTTACACGAATGTCTGAAACATATTGAGGTGAAAACAAATTACATTTTGAAACTTGAAAGGGTTCAGCGAATAATCTCAGGTTGAAACTTTTTGACCGTTTGACATGCGACACAACCGATGTAGCTTGATTCCTCAACAACTGTTGAAAACTTAATGAATATTGTATTGATCCGAGTGGTTGCTGAATGAAATACCTGTGTGTGTGTGTGTGTGTGTGTGTGTGTGTGTGTGTGTGTCGCGCATGCATGTTTGTGACAAATCAGGTCATGAATTTGTATAATGACATAGGTATTACAAGGTGAAGGTGACTTTTCAAGACTTTCTGTGATGTCTCCACTTTTCTAAGTTCTTATAAATCATACAGTCTGAGTTTTTACAAAAATGTGTATGTGTGTGTGTGTTGTAGTTTTAGTACCTTTAGTAACTACATCTAAATGTATTTCATTGCAAACAATGCGACATTCTGAAACACGCTTTTTATGTTTGAATTTCATTTAAAGGGACAGTTTGTCCCAAGATAAAATTATGTCATAATTTATTCACCCTCATGTTGTTTATAAAAAAAAAAATACATATTTTGAAAATTGCTGGTAGTCAAATATGATAAATAAATAAATAAATACTATGGAAGTCAAGACGTGTTAAATTTTTGGGGCAAATATCCCTTTAGATACAAATAACAGAGTTGTACCAAACAGTCGCATAATAAATTGAAACATCAAACACAGACACGCAGCTACAGTTCATCACCTTGATATGACAATTGCATATTCGAGTCAGCATTTTGCCAAATTATACTCAGCTTTCGGTGTTTTGAAAAAGCACATGAGCAGCATTTTCAAAAAGCACACCGTCTGATTGGATATAAGTTATGCCAGTAGTGTGAGACAAATTATCTAACGCACATGGATAAATTGCTCAATTACAACAACCCAGCTATTTAATTATGCCTTGGGTTGGGTGGTTCCTTCCCTTTAAACGCTACTGAAATTGTTCCTCGCCCTCGAGCGGCTAGTTAGCAATATGATTCCTGTTTGCTTGACTGGAGATAAAAATCGTCATTTTAAAACAGAATACCGTACTTGCATAAAGTCACAGGTATTCGGTATTTCTTTTCACATAGTTGCTTTGGTGCACATCGATGTGGTTAACCTTTTAGCCAAATAAACTTTGCCCGAAGTACTTGGTAATTGCTTTTTGAAGAAGCTAACCTCAAAAACACAAACCCCGTCAAGTGAGGAGCACCGGCCCATGAAAGGGTATTAGATGGATAAATGGGTTGCACTATTTTTCTTTCACCATCTGTGTACAAATTCACTTATTCCACTCACAAAGCACCTATTTAGGGATTGAGGTCATTACAAGCTCAAGTGCTTTCGTTTCAGAGTATGCCAAGCCTGATCTTCTTCCAGAGACCTTCAGAGACTTCATTCCCCTTTAAAATAAGACACTGAATCCTAAGCTAAAGAAACAATGCCCATATGCATTATAATCTCCTTGTTAAGCCTGACGGTGACCTCAGTTCACCCTTGCTCTATGGATAATTATGTCAGTTACCGTACATTACTGACCGACTGAGAATGCCTTAATAATGTGGGAGAAAAGTTCCCATGATGCACTGCTGTATAATTACATTCCGATGCATGTGGTGATGCTTTAAAACAAAAAGAGAGGATTGTGGGGTTCCCAAGGGCCACAATCATCTTGAAAACTGCAGAAAAGCAACTGCTGTGAGAATGCTGGTATTTGTGTTTCGATGAGAAAAATCTCCCCGAAATCTAGTGCTTCAAGTGTCAAGAGAACTGGGAGCTAATCAGACCGTACGTGTGACGCGTGGGTGCTGAAACGGAAAGAGGTAATAGGGTTTCAAAGGGATTTCCATTTATATGGAACTACGAAGATAACATAAAAATCAATGCTTTCTTCTTGTATTATTATTCATTTAAACATCTGACTCACGTCATCTCAATAAGCTCCCGAACACAAACAAACCAAAAAATAAATGCAATGAGCAAAATACACACACATGCACTAAACAACATATAAAAAACACATGGTACAAAGAAACTGCATATTTGAAAGCGTTAGCAAATAAACGTTTTAGCATACTGTAATAGTCTTATAATTAAACTATTGAATGTGTAAAAAGAAAAATTTAAATGCATAAAAATAAAACTTACTCTACGCTTCCTCTAATAGTCTTTTATTATTTTATTTCATATAGATAGACGTACAACATGGCTCAATAATTAACTAAATGATTACATCATTACGACGCTGTAACAGCTGCTCATGTATTAAAACGTTACATTGTGGTCTTACATCGTTATGCAGGATTGTTCTTAAGATATTTGTATTTCAGTATCATACTGCAAGTGCAGACATGATCATGCAGAGTCATTTCATTCCAGAGCAGTTCACAGCCTGGGGTTCTCAAGCATGACTGGCTGCAGCATGGGAACGGACAGCTGATTTTTGGTAGGATGAGAAGGTCCAGATTTACCATCAGTGAGAAAGCGAGAGGTCATGCCCAGTATAAAAGCATTGAACACAGCAGAATCCCATTATTTCTGACTACGTCTCAGCTTGTTAGCATTGTTGTGTTACGGCAGTTTTCTAATAATTGCATCTCGGCGGAGGTGTTTGGTCATCCGTGAGAGTGTACATACATAAACGGATGTAATTATGAGTAATGATAGTATTTGAGGTGACTTGAAAGGGCATAAGTGGCGTTTCTCAGAGTTTTCTTGTAACTGTGAATGCTGTATGAATTCTTTCATCGTTTCCCACCAACTGCAGACATCTTGGAGTCCTATTTTGTCTCATATGCCCAAACAAACTGTGTCACACATGGCATTCATTTGTCATGCAATATCATCCTCATCCTGTCAGTCCAGTTCTGCTGCCTTTGATGCTCTAATATAGTCTACTTTGAAGAATATGAAGCAGAATGAATTAAAATGGCACTTGTTTATTTCATAAATCTTTAATGTCTGCATCATATGTCATATTAGGTATAACCTTTCTAGTTAGAGATGACATTAATAGCGTATTATAATCAAAACACACCATGCAGACGGCACACAATGCATAAAAACCAAAATATGCTATCCTTTTTTCTCTAAAGAAAACCCAAACCCCTCTCATAGAATATCTGTGGGCTTCTGTTGAATGTTTTACTGTCCATTTCAACACAAAAGGCCACACAGTTTGAGGTCTACTCGTTGCCGAAGCACAAGAATGCGTGAAAAAAAAAAAACTAACCGCGAATGTGTGCAATAAGTGATGCTTGCCTTAGCAAACGTCATTAGATAACGCTGTATGTGTGCAATTTATGTATTGCAACGAAACACAAAATTTGTGCATGCATACCTACACAGGCAATTTAAGGGCCTGAGCGTGTGCCAGCTGGCTTTTTAAAATTCAGTATTTTATTTGCATCTTAAACATTATCTCAGCAGCACAGCATTATCTGCAAACTAACGATATGCTAATGTTGCTCTTGGATTGTTTGCAAATAATTTAAAATGATGTGATCATGCTCAATTTAGACATCTTCTCATAAAGAAGGGAATGAGTTGATGTGGTATTTTAACCCAGCCACATTACAAGCAGAAGCCCTGCTGGGCTTCTCAACTACCCAAAATTATTTACAGCCTGTTTTCATTTATTTGAATGTTTCTATGCTTAACCACAGAAATGCAGTTTTTTAATAATATAATAATAATAATAATAATAATAATAATAATAATAATAATAATAATAATAATAATAATAATTATTATTATTATTATTATTATTATTATTATTATTATTATTATTATTATTATAATAATATTAAAACACTGCATTTCTGCTTTCATTTTTGTTTATATGTCTAACCACAGAAATGCAGTGTTTTATGAAAAATAAAATATAATAATAATAATAATAATAATTATTATTATTATTATTATTATTATTATTATTATTATTATTATTAATAATAATAATAATAATAATGATAATAATATAACTATTATGATTAATTCATTCAGGTTTAAAAAAACTATAATAATTACTTAAATTCATTAAAATGTTTTTCCCTCATTAGTTGGTGTAGTTACACAATGTCTTTTTTTGTCAACTTTTTTTCCTATAACAGTATACAATTCTGCCTATTTCAGTTTTTTATTTTTTAAAGTTGAAATATGACTTGAAATATGTTCTTGAAAGGTTTTGCAAGATTTACAAATATGCAGGTACATGAAATGGTGAATCATAAATATGGCTGGTTTATGAGAATATATGACCCATTGTGGTTATGTCAAGTACCAACACTTTGAACAAGAGCAGGTTGTAATTTAAATACGACTAAAACTATCTGACACAACAGCTTGCACACTCCATGCTGCCTGGCACAGACAACGCACACAATGCACTGCAACTAAATCAACCTGTGAGTGTCTTGTCTTTCTGACTGTAGCATCTGTTCTGCTGCAAAGTCTCAAATGTGTAGTTATTCAGCACCAGCTGGATGCCACATTTACTATAAACATTCCCAAAATAATTTCATTGACTTGCTTTCACTTCACAGGATTCTGTGTAATCACTGCAATATGGTCATAATGCGGCGTATTTTGAGTTGACATTCATTTTTGGAGATGATTCAGGTTAATTACCTGAGATAATTAGCGTAATGGCACCTAAAATTGCTTTCAGAAACATGGTGGGGTGTTCTTCTTTCACGTTTGACAAACTACACAATAAATGCTGTGAGATCAGTCTAAACTTGTAATGGTCAGTAAAGACTAAGCCTTTAAGTAAACTAATAAATAAATGAATAAATAATTGCATTTTATTCACAAAACAGATTCAAGGTCAGTGGATGAGATCAGTGGATTTACAAAACTTTTATGGAAAAATAAAAATAAAAATAAAAATAAAAATAAAAATAAAAATAAAAATAAAAATAAAAATAAAAATAAAAATAAAATTATTATTATTATTATTATTATTATTATTATTATTATTATTATTATTATTATTATTATTATTATTATTATAAACAATGTGAAACCTGTAAGAAAAAATAATAAATTATTTATTTTGTCAAAGCATCAAATCAAAGCACTCAAACAAACAAATAAAACCTATTTAGATTTGTTTGGTTATTTTTAGGTACAATCAAGGTTGTGTTCAATCAATCAATCAATCAATCAATCAATCAATCAATCAATCAATCAATCAATCAATCAATCAATCTGCCTTCAGGGATTTAATCAAATATCATTTAATGCGTTTTGGCATGAATTATTAGTTTATGCAATAATATAAAACTAATCCAGATCCCAAACTTAACTCACTAGCTCAATTATCCAGCCGTTAACAGCTCAGTGAAAGTGAAGATAAACGTTGAACAACTTAAGAAATGTCAGTCTGTTCCTCACATAAAGCTAGCAATTCAGAAATGTAGGGCAAAAACCATAGGGACACTTTATTGTATTATTATGGTGCTTTGCTTTTTTAATATTTTTAGAAGCTCAAAAGCCTCAGTCCCCATGGAAACTAATTGCATGGAAAGCAACCAGCTCAACTGTTCAACATTTCTCCTTTTGTGCCTCAAAAAGAAAAAGAATAAAAAAAGGAATTGGAAAGAAGGTAAGTCAATGATGACAGAAGTTTTATTTTTTAAAATGAACTACTTCTTTAAGATAAATATTTGATGCACATTCTCATGCGAGCGGAAGTGGTATTGGCACAAGCCAGCCATCAGAGGTCATGTGACTGCTCCATTTAGTCGTTTTCTCATTAAGAATGGTATGCGGTGGTTGTTTTCATGTGGCATTCGCAACTTACTCCATATGATGAGATTTGGCTACTTTCCCAAGGCATGCTAACAATTTATAGCAGAGACCAGAGTGGTGCAGAGAAAAGCATTATGTTTGGAGAGGTCACAGTAGTTTTTTTCAGGGGATTGTGGGTACTTACATTATTTAAAGACATAAATGTGCAATGATATGATTGTAAGGTCTTTTGCTAGAGTTCACTGTATTACTTATGTGTGTTGTTTATTAATGATACAATGAGAGGCAATGACTTCGGCTGCATAGGTCACTAATGCTTTTATATTACATAGTTAAACATGCAAATACTAATTGACACTTTCAGCATAAAACAGACTGCTGTTAAAGAATATTTGCATTATACTGCACTACTCTAATTATATTTATTTATAACATATTTGTTTGCTTATATTGAGTTTATTATTATCATTATTATTATTATTATTATTATTATTATTATTATTATTATTATTATTATTATTATTCTTCTTATTATTATTATTATTATTATTATTATTATTATTATTGTTATTATTATTATTATTATTATTAATAATAATCACTTTATAAACAATCAAATCTATCTATAATCTAACATATTAACTGGTTCTACCTTAAAAGCCTGACTAAATTGAGAAATATTACGACAGCATCAATATGACAACTTTCGATTCTAAACATCTTTTGCATTTTCCTGCTCTCAGCAACTAATACTGCGGTACAATGGTGCATATACCATTATAGCCTATAATTTTATATCTACTTCAAAATAGCTCATTGATTTACCACATTAATCCCAGGTTTATCACACCACATACCGGCACACGTTTATCGCATATCTAATTTTTTCTCCATATCATGCAGCGCTATCAACCTAATCAGGGCTTCTACCGAGTGACTGATGAATTTGCAGCCAAATCTGATTCGATTGGACGTCTGGCCTGTGACATTAACAACAGAGATATGGGAAGTGTTTCGTCTTTGCGATAAGCATTCTGCTATATTAAGTACACATTATTCTGTCAGTTGCGGTTTATTACTTGCATCAAACAATGTTTTTTTTGGTTTTGTTTGGTTGCATTCCTGCTGTCTGCGACCCCATCAGGACAGGCTGAGAACCACTGCATTAGATCGTCCTTGACGGATACAAGCAGCATGTGATGCTTCTCTACACAAGAATGATGTGATCATAATGCAATATCCCATGATACTCGCTGTGGTCTCATTCTGTTTGAAGAGGAGTCTGAAGGAGAGAGACATTCCTCGGGCTAAATTTAAAACCAAACACCTGACCTGGGGAATCGACTTTTGGAGGGCAAACAGCTCATCAAAGATACACAAAATAAATGTCCCAGTCTTGCGGTAATCACAAAGCAGGCTAGATTTCTGCAGAAGGTTCGCCTCCGTATGCGAGATTTCATTTACAGTCGTATTGGGAAGCTCAGCTTGACCTGGGTAAAGCCCCAGGCGATTCAACCACAAAGCTAATTGCGTGTAGTAGGGAGATTGAGTGGCTTTGACCACCCAACCCTACGAACTACAGCTGAGAAGCGACTTCTGCTGCATATATAGACTTGAAAGTGGGATTCAGGAGGGAATCTGACACTAAAGTCGAGCTAACCGAGGGGGAATTCACAGCCCAGGATCACTGGAAATCTATGACTCTGCCTACATTTCTGCAAAACTGCAAAAATGAACTTATACATATATTTAACTGCAGATTCCAGGTGAAATAAACACTAGAGGCTGTAAAACGCCAAGTAGTTTTTCAAACAAATTATTACATAAATATATAAGATCTACATTTATATTTGCTTGCACTATACTGTTATGAACTTACTTCCAATGTAGTGCATGGTTTGTTAAATAAAACATATACACAGTTGCATCACATAACTAGCGCCATATGTATGTCATTTCTGATATAGTAAACTTGCTCGGTAGCACACCTGGTACAGCATTTAACTTGTCAAACGCAATTTACACACGGCAAAAAATGTTTTATATATATATATAATTTTTTTCTAAATCATTCTTAGATGGAAAAAAAAGAAATTGTCATGAAAAGCAGACCAAGCTAAAATGGCATATTTGTTTCTGCAAATCTGTTTTTATCTCATATTTGCTTTTGTTATGTTTGCTTCACATTATAAACTTTCATCACTAAAAAAAACAAAGCTAAAATACCCATACATGCTTACTGCATGTGATTTCGCACAATATAGTAAACAAAGCATTAAAACGACACAGAATTTTTTTTTGTTCCTAAAGTCTTGAAATGTACTGAAATTAAACATACTGAAAAATTAAAAAAAACTGTTGAATTTAATAATCTAGGATTATTATTCAATGTTGTAACTGGCCACGCTTCTAATTTAGATGTATTAATATTTAACAAATACAAAGCTTATCCAATTAGAAATATCAGTTCTATAAAATCAGGATATCTAAAACCTGTTATTTAATACCTAAATTATTACAGCTATTACATACTAAATCAACTGCAGTTGCACATATCTTTAGTTATCCATGAACTAAAACAACTCAGATAGCACGTAGAAATAAAGTGAATTCCCTTCTCAGTTTTATCCGTGCTTCATTTAACAAACGACATCTCCCGTGAAAAGCACTAGCATGATTTTTTAATGCCCCTGAATAAAACGGCCCCTTGTGGGAAATGAATGTTGGCTGAACATGGGTGAAATGTTATACCACCAACGCACTGTAAAGAAAGGCTGGTACACATTGGTCGAACTGTGAGGGATTTCATTGCTTTCAGGATACGATTGAACGGTAAAAGCAACGAAAACTGCAAGTTTGTTGTCTGGTTATATCAGTGGCAGATGCGCTGCATATACTGTACCATCAATTCCATAAGGAAGAGAAACCAATTATTTTGTTTATCTGCGCTTCTCATTAAACTTTCACTACATTGTCAGCAGCAAAAAAAAAAAACTATCCTAGTATCACCCCTGATACCACTCATCCGCTGACCTTGACAATACAAAATTCTGACCCCCTTTACAAAATAAAGTACTAAAGTAATATGGCACTACCTTGGACACTGTGGTAAAACGAATGCATATAAATGTTAATTTTGTTTTTCGTGATTTTACGAGCAAGCTGATTGTGAGTTTAGCACAGCTGTACATACTGATGTTTTATAAAAATCCAGAGAATCGATTTAGAACTGTCTGAGCTATCGGTTTGACAACGTTTTACGGTTTAGATAAAGACAAATAACATTTAAAAAAGCGACATTCTCAGACAGCATAACTCGCATATGATAAATGGAGTATCAATTTGGCATTAACTAGATTCCGTGTGTTAACCCCAACGCAAAGATAAGTGACTAAAACCTGACTCGGGCAAAAAAAAATAAAAAACAACAACTTCAATTGAACAGCTACGTTTTCTTGCCACAGGCCAGCACTTGACCTTGCTGGATTGCAGGACAATTGCTACCGATAAAGAATAGTTTGAAGGCGGCTATTTTCACACAGTCTGAATGATCGCTCTGGTGAAAAATGATTAATTATTTTTCATTAAGTCCGGCCCTTGCTCTCGACTTCTACGAAGAGAATTAGCACCCCTGGTCATAATGCGATACGGCTACAGTACTACCTATCTTTAAAAAAATAACAGAAGCCAGATGCTACACGCAAACCTTCCAGCATATGAAACTCAATTTGTGTGGAAATCAGCTTGGCAAAGCAGGAAAAGTCAATTGTGATAGATGTTAAGGCACGTATCATTGACTATATGTGATTTGAACAGACAGTACCGGACATCCCGCTAGACTGAAAACACACGCCAGAGTCGACAGAGCGGAGCAGCTTCAGCCAGCGGCGTGAACTCTCTCGCAGCCTCTGTCTTAATAAAACAGCATTTGTGAAATGAAGGATGCGCCGGCAGCAACACCACGCAGATGACTGTGTGTTCGGAGGGATGGGGAATAAAGTGATCGAGGCATGCGTGTGTGCGAAACGAATGGCATCGAGGTGACATATCGCTACGGAAATATTAAGATTATTAGTATTAGCAATCGGTGATGCATCCCAAACGGCAATAAAACAGCTATGTGTCGTATATATGATCGTATTATAACCTACCATATATGTCTATGTGTGTAAAACTAGATTCAGCATTTAATTTCGACACTATATTTTGATATTTAATTTAAAAAAATAAAAACTTTATATACAAATATATTGTCTAAAATAATATAATATGTGTAGTTGTCATGGTGTGATTTAAAAAAAAAAAAAAAAAAACAAAAATGTATATTCATTCTAAGAGTTACAAATAGCATGGTTTAACTTCAGTGTTAGAGGGTTTTTTTCCACACTTTTTTCCTGTGACACCGTAGGACATATCAATACGTCAACTACCCATATACGTGATATGATACATATTTGTAAATTAAGTGTTCTGGTGCAACAGGAAAAAGGAAAAAGACAACATATACAGTACTTCAAGTAAAAAGCACAACTTTTTTTGACAGTGCAATGGTGTTTATATTTTATAAGCAGCGGAGTAGTTTATTTTTTGCAAATATTAATTTTCACATTAGAGTGTGCATACTACACTCTTTTCACTGCAAAGGAAACAGAAGGTGCATTTGAAGTGGCATTAGATGTATTTACACAGACTGTTTAATGAAGCTGAGATGCCTTTTAAAATACAGATTTTATAAAGATATTAAATACATAATTTTATCCAATTTATATAATTTATGCAATGTTTTAAACATTTTTGAACAAACAAGTTAAAAATGTTAAATAACGGTAAATAACTGTTTTAATGAGCGAGTGATTAGTTATTCATTCAAATGGCTGATTCGCTTAAAAACAAAGCAAGTGAACGATTGACAAACTTGAGTTGTTGAAAACGTGGATTCGGAAACAAAGCAGTTCTGCTGTAGCTTTGATTGAAACTGTCGGCGAACTTGAGCAAAAACGGTAAATACCGTGTTATCTTAAAAAAATATGTTGTTATGTTTTTGTCTTGCACACGGATTGGACTTTTTAGTAAAGTAAATACCAGCTCAAGTTATGTCAATCATGTTCACATCACTGTCTAGATAAAAAAATAAATAATTTATTTATTTAAAAAAAAATCTTTAAATCTAGACGATTCACATAAATTACATATTTTGATTCAAAACGGCTAAAGTTTTGCTGGTATGCAAGTAGAGCAAATGAGGTGAGAAGTTGGTTCGTCGTTAATAAGACTACATAAAATATATTTAACAAGTTTGCTGTTGATTGTTTGTAGATGTGACACATGTAGCAACATTTATATTTTACCAAAAGCGAAAAAACAACCCAGTGTGTCTCTCTAAATCATAATGCTTGTCCTCAGTGGGTTTTTTTTTCTGGTCTCTTAATATATGGCTATTATTTTCTTTCTGAATAGCTATGAATGCAATACTTTTGATTTATTATGCTAGAATGAGCCAGAGCGGTAAATTAACTTGTCTAAAAGCGACGTCAAGGCTCCCGTATCCACATGCGTTTAATGACGACGCGAGGAGCCATTCCAAGGCAGACTGAAGGTGAGAATTCAATCACAACAACACTGTAGGGAGTTACTTTGCACAGCGTGGTGTGCTTCTGTCACTTTTAATGTATAATTACCATTAAAGACACAGACGTGCCACACCGCGCACAGCGTGAGTGTGTGTTTGTGTTAACTGCTTATAAAGAACTAGCCGTACATGCTAGGAGCCACTCTTTGCCACCATTGTAATTAAGGTGGTCTTAGCAAGTGAGTGGGCATTCACCGAGACAAAATGTTATTCACTTTAAAAAAAAGCAATTGCCTCTGACCAGCACCTTCAGTGACACTATACATAACAAATTCACTGGTTATTCCCTTGAAATATGCATGCGGCAGTGCAACACTGGGAAGAAACATGGAGGCATTAAAAATGCATGGCAGTCCCTGTACTGTCTTTGTGGCTCTTCCGTTTTGGAGGTAACAAGCCAGAGAATCGGGGATGTGGTGACTCAGTTTGCTTAGTGCGGTTAAAGAAAAGGAAAGTGGCTTTGAAAGTCTGAGGATGCAAAGCAAAATATCCTTCAGGTTCGGTAAAGTAAAAATTAGATTTGGAGGCAAGGGGTGGGTTTATGACAGCGACTTCTACTTTGTGAAAGGAGGAAGCGTTGGTATGCTGGAGGCTCTTTCTGAAACCACAGTGAGCCGTTTGGCTCTCCAAAGCGTACAGCTAACTTTGTATGTGTAGTTACTTGAAAGTCTTGCTTTTAAGTGTTGTAATGCATTCCCGGAGCGCCTTATTTATTATATCTGATAATTAAATAAAATTTAGTACCGTGAAGTAATCTGCTGAACTTAAGAAGCTTAAAAAGCACAATATTGACAAGAATTTTTAATTTCATATTTTAATTGTTATTTATTAATTTGTTGGTTTAATTGCTCGTTTATTGGAACGATAAATTAGCAGATAGTGCGACAATAAAATACATTCCATTTTAAAATATATTACTAGTGCTGCCAACCGATTAATTGTGATTAATCGCATCCAAAATAAAGTTTTTTGTTAACATATGTGTGCGTGTACTGTATATTTAGTACGTATATATACATTTATATTTTCAATTGTATTACTATTTTACATTAGTAGTAGTAGAAGTATTTGGTGTATTTTAATCAAGTGAAGGCTGATTTTGTTTCAAAAACATTTGAAACAATCTTACCAGACTTAAACGGATCAAAATTCGTCAGAAATAAAACAAAAAGGCTCAATACGAATTCAGTTCTGGCTGCTTTTGAAGTTTTATGTGTCTGTTTATGAAATATGGCACATTGTAACAGGGTTTCGTAACAAAACAGCTTCTCTAAGCACAACAGAAGCATCTGTCACAGTGAACGTTGCATTTGGCATAATACGCAGGCTGCAAAAATACTAGCGAACATTATTCAGCACAATAACGTCCAAATAACTTTCCCGAATTGCTATTTATAGCATGAACTAAAGCACGTTTATGGAAAATTTGCATTCAGGAAACTTACGTTCCTGACTAAGAGGTCATTTTTGCACGGCAGGTTATGTGCCATTATTAACTGGAAATATTTTAGTGCCAGTATTAATTTCCTTAATATACTTGAAAAGCAGCATGAAAAGACAGCGCTAGTACGACGCTAATTAGTTTCTCTCTCCTTTAACAGTGTGATATCGGTAAATTATGCAAAACATTAGTATGATGGATCTGCATTACAATTTGAATGAACTTTGGAAAAGACCTTTGTGGTCAGTTGTCAATTGAATTTTCATCATCACAACAGATGATGAAGTTGATTACCAAAGGTCACCTGGAGAAAAGTCAGCACAGGGTTTCTGATGCAAAAATTAAGTATTTTTTTATGTCTTCGTAAACGTACTACTGTTTTTCAAACAACTTCTGAGAAGTCTAACCCTGTCCGGATAGAAAAGCCTTTAATTACCAAACCTGGGCTTAAAGAAACCATTGAATTCACTACAGATTTCGGTTGAAATGAACACTAGAGGCAGCAAAACACTCAAACGATGATTAATGGGGCAGATTAATAAAGATTTTTTTATGTGGTTCATTGAACAAATGTATGTTATGCCCTCGGGACAACCTTTGCATATGATTTGCATCACATAACCAGGTCCATATATATGACCATATAAGATTTTTCTGCCATGGTAAACTTGCTCGATTGCGCACCTGGTACAGCACAAAATTTGCTATCCTCTATAGGTCTGTTAAACACAAGTTATACTAAAAAGTGCTCAAAGACTTGAAGATATATAGTTATAATGGCAATGTTATATGCAAGCTAAAATTGTCGGTTAGGTTTTGTGTAGCTGGCACATTATTCTCAAACACTGTAAAGCATTTTAACACCACTCACGGATAGCTAATTTGGAAAATGCCACAACGTATACAGCGGCCAGCCTAATAAACCATTGCCAGATTCCCATTCAACTGATTTGTAAAAAAACATGCTTTTTAACATTACTCCCAGGAAATTGCAAAATGAACAAGTTTTGCAGAAATGTCATCTCAAGAGCCCGAGTTGCTAATTTCACTCAGACTAAGATTTCAGCACGTTAAACACCTTCATTATGAAGATTAGACTTTTTTTGCCAACTTTTGCTATGGATGAAATAACAGTTGGTGATTCGAGTACTGCTGACATCCCATCTGACTTAATAAATCCAGAGCACATGACCTTCCACAACGCCCCGCATCCAGACAACAGGGAAGCCATTCCCATCCAAATCGCTACGTGAAATGGCACTCATGCCATGTTTACAACTATTCCCCAAACTTTCATCAAAACGCGACATTTCTTGGAACAGCGGAAAAGACTATGCGACTCAAATATGCGAAACTTGACAAAGTATACAAGCAAACAAGTTGTGCATGAAAAAACAATTCCTTGATAAAAAAAAAAAACAAGCATAATTCACTTCCTGCAGCTACAATCTTACAATTGTGCAAAACTGTCACTGTGCGTTTTTATCACTCGAGTACTAGCTCAAAGGAATATGGAATATAAAGGGCGCCGATATGAAATTCAGGGTCTGTTAATTCACTGGCCGCTTTCTTCAAAGCGTCGAAAAGGATCTCGAGGCTGCCCATTCAACAAGCGTGGAATTCAAGCATACAAAAGACGCAAGCGGAATATCTCCAAAAGTCCGTCCTCAAAGAGCATTTCATCCACTCCGAGACATAAAAACAACTCTCCAGTATGCCGTGCCCCACTCAGCATGTTATCAAAGTCTTACGGGCACCCGTGCACACACAGCGGCCCAATTTTACACCGGGCTGACACGTCTTCCTGACTTTCTCCCAACTGACGCGGAACATCTGTCACCAAAAGGACTGGATAAGTCGAGCACCAGCGGAGAGGAAATATGGCATTATGGCCTGCTTGCCAAAGCACCGCTATAACAGAGCCCTCCATTTTTCATGGCTTATCTCCAAACCGGTGACATCCCCCACACTGTTGAGTTCCACTTTGGAGGGAGAAGAGGGTAATATTGTTTACAAAAGCATCTGCTTCGCCTCGCTCCCTGACGCGACTCCCCTCGGACACTAAAGTGCTTAATCCACCGTCTTAGAGAAAATCACATGCGCTACTTCAACAGAATTAGCATTGTGGGATTAATCGCTCTGAAAGCAGTCGAAATACCTGCGTCCACCGCTCCAGAAAATAATCAGACGAGTGAATTCACCATAAAGATATCTGCAAAAACATCGCTTGAAACTACGTTTAATTCGACGGCGGTTCGATAGAAGCGTGGCTGCGACGCTAACCTTCAGCGTGGAACTATTCCTGCAAAATGCGTCATAATTCTGATACTTTTAATCATGCGGCTTATTGAAGAGAGGCTTAATTTTCACCTGGTGGGCGATAAAAAAAATAAAGGTGAACAAAACAGACATGCATTGAGGAGAGCCACAGGGGACCCGGATATCATAGAAGTGTTTGAGTGAGCTCTCACGCTAGTCAGAGCAGTATGCCATGGCCTAGAACCCAATCAAAACATCTTTGCAAACATAATTTCAGAGAAGGTTTAGAGGTGGACCTTACTTCTTAAGCTTGCATTACTTTCATTAGCTTTTAAGTGCAAGCTAATAAGCAACTAGTCAACAGTAAATAGTGTTCCCTTATCTAAAGTGTTACTGAAGTATTAGCATTTATTATTAGTAGTAGCAGTAGTAGTAGTAGTAGTATTTATTTATTTATTACTATTATCATTATTATTGTTGTTATTATTTTATGACGTCGTACAACACTGTATAAATTCATGCAAAATCACTACTTTGTAAAATAAAATAACTATACTTTCTTTGTGTTAGTTTTGCATAAGGATAACTTTTTTAGTTCCCAAAGAAATAAAACAAAGTAAGAAAATCAAAGGTTTTGGGTAGATAAGATGAACCGTTACGGTAATACTGTGAAATATTAATATACAATTAAAAATACACTTATTTATTTTATTTAACCAGGTTTCATTTTTTTTTTTTATTTATTCATTTATTTATTTTTATTTATTTATTTGTTAAGAAGTGGCCAAGCTCATATATTTTTGTGATCAAAGCTGAATTTTCAGCATCATGACTCGTCTGCAATGTTACATAATTCTTCACACATTATTTTACAAATTTTTTTTATTATTATCAGTGCTGAATTGCATTTTTCACGATTATTTAATTAACAGCATTTATGCATACTAGAAATATTTTGTAAAATTATAAATGTATTTTTGATCAATTTAATTCATCCTAACTGGATATATGGCTTTTTTTTTTTTTTGTTTGTTTGCTTGTTTTGTTTTGTAAATAGAATATATAAAAAACAAATAAATAATTACCATCGAGAATGTTCATGCAGTTTCTAGAGCCAGTGTGCAACCCAGAATAACATGCAATTTGCTAAACCGCTCAGAACACCTTAACGACCAAACACATCACCCTAGCAACCACACAATGCGCTAAAAAAACAGTCATAACACCCTATTAGCAATGCCCACACAAACACCAGGAACACCCAAACATCGCACCAGCACGTTTTTGCAAAAAAAAACGTAACTCACATTTACATGGGTGGAAAATCATCAAACTGTCTAACAGAAAAAGGTAATTATACTTTAGCAATGATAAGCAGTGGCAGATGTGACGTGTATGAACAAAACACGCATGTGAGTGTCTCGTGTAATATATTCACACCTCTCCGCTTTCATAACACGCCGAGATCTCGCAGGCAGAGAGACCTTCAGGTACATTTAGACATGTATGAACAAAGACTCTCTAGACACCTGCATAACACACATACTGTACATGCGAGGACTGCACAGAGGAGCCGTATGAAAGGCTGGCAGTCTCCTGTGACACACACCGCCGCACAGTTGGGTTGAAGTCCCTGTTTCAATGGTACCGAGAGGCAAAGACAGAGCAGAAGATATTCTGTTTCATTTACTGAAGAAAAAAAACTAAAGCTATTGTTGTGGCCCCAAGAAAGGAATCAGGACATTCGAGTGTCATATGTCAATGCTTAAGTATATAAAAAGTATAAAAGCATAAAACATGTCTTAATAATGCATTATACGCTTAATTTGGTGATCATGTTACAGAGGGTTGCTGTTCTCCTTCCCTTCATCAAAAATCCTTACAAAAAAGTACTTTTTTTGTAAATGTTTCTTGAACAACAAATCAGCATATTAAAATGATTTCTGAAGGATCATGACGACTAGGGCAATAAGTGGAATAATATGGAATAATTATACATTTAAAACTGCGTTTATTTAAATAAATGAATGAACTGTGTTATTTAACCAAACAAATGATCATGGAAGACTAACAAAAATAAATAAATAAAAATAACTCTATTACTTTATCTTTACTTGAATTTACTTACAGAGTGAATGAAAACAGTTTTTATTTATGTATTTAGTTTTATTAACAGTCAATATATTTGAACTAGAACAAATAATAATAAAAAGTGACCATGTTGGTCTGTTAAAATGCTATATTTATTATGAGAGTCAAAATCCATAACGGCTTCTTTCATTTTTCTGCTTATTTAGCGTACGTCTATGCGGCACATCTCAAGACCTTTGCAATATGTCTCAAGTGAAAAGGCAGATATTAGATAAGAGACACAATATGAAGTCTGAGGTCTCTAAACAGCAGAGATTTGATCAATCAGGGCAGGTAAAATGCCACCGACTCGAACAGCAGACTGTGTCAAATAATATACCGTACCAGCACGCTTGACGGAAAATACCCAGCGCGCTATCAAAGCCTTCACCTCAGGGGAGGACTATAGCATGCCAGTCAGGCGTGTGTCACAGGAGCGTTTTAATGACGCATGCCAGCGTGCGTGTGGGTGGGTTTGATGGGCTGAACATCATTTTAACGGCTGGGCATTCACATTAGCCTAATTAACAGCGTGTCTACATGTAAACCAGGTGTAATTGCTCACTGAAGGCGTTAGCGAAACAGAAACTCAAAGGTTTTATGAACGTGAGCGGTGCTTGAATACAAAAAACTAGTGTTGCAGTTGGTTGCAAAGGGTGTTCTGAATGGTTGCTAGGTGGTTGCTTAGTGGCTTGGAGGCAAAAGAGCCCATCCCTAAGTCACTATGTGTCCATTCAAGGTGAAATTTTAGTGTTCAATTTTATATATATATGTGCAATGTCACTAATAATAAATAATAAAATAAAAGAGGTTTGTAAATTATTATAGACAGTATTATAGACACTGGAATAAAACAGTTTTAAGATTTATTTATTTTATTTATTTATTTTTTTTAAGTACTATAGGTTAGAATAGTATACCTTTTATAAAGTATGAAGTATGTATTTGATGTTTCTGTGTGTTTGGTTTTGCTCAAAAATATCATAGTTTGTTTTTTTTTCTTCCTTACTTCCCTTCTAATATTTTTGAGTGATTTATACAAATGTAATAGTATATGCATTTGTACAATCTTGGATATTAATGTTCCTTGAATATAAATAAATAAATGCAATGAGTGATGCAGTGCATCCATTCCATGTGGGCACAAAATATAAATGGAAAAATCATAACATTTTATTAGTTTGATGATGTGTTCAGTGTACAGTTAGATGAAGTGAGAGAGTTATTTATATATGTGTTTTTGGATGCATATCTATGTACAGTATTCTAAGCTTAGGTAAGTGTATAAATGTTTTATATGAATTTTAAGAAATTGTCTTTATGTTAACATTTCAGTATGCAATATGTCAACATTCTTTAAAAAAAGCAATTAATTCAAACATTAACATACTATTGAAGTTCTAAACACGCTTTAAAGTAATTATATAGGATTTGTTGTTGTTGTTATTATTTTTATTGTCCATTATTGAAATGGATACAATAAATAAGTAACTTTCAGTCATCTTCTATAGAAAACAGTAAGATATTTCCAAACAAAAGTTACTTCCAAACAACACTGGACCGGATGAACCCCATTGATTTTCACAGCATGGACATATCAAAATATCTTTTTCGTGTTCCTCGGAAGCAAGTCATACAGGTTTGGAGTGACATTAGGGTGAGTAAATGATAAGAGTATTTTTTTTTTTTTAGATGAACCATTGCTTTGGGTAACATAAATAATATATAGCACAGAAAAAGAAAATGACTGTCTGTTTCAAATGCCCGAGATCTCACGCAATACTTTCTTAGTTTTAATTCACTTTGGGCCCTAAATGATCTGCCAGCGGTGGCCCCTGAAGGGCAATAGTCAGTTAGAAATGAATCGGATCTCTCGCTTTTTTTTGCTCTTAAAATGAAAGTCAAAGTCTCCCTGAAAGCACCCATCTAACATCCTGCTCAACCCCTGAGAAAATGAGTAGGAGAGCTTCCGCTATAAATGCCAGCGCTGCTCTCTTCAGACAACAGATTACTCTCAGAGACATTTTATGCAGTTCAGTCCTCCTCTCAGCTCCTACCAAACAGCGCACTGCTTTCAATTGGAAAATCCCTGATTATTTTTTTAAAGGCTCCTCACTCCCTGACAACATAAATGGATGCCTTGTGTGTTATTCTGAGCAGATTATAATAAAAACGTTGTATGTTCCCTGTTCCCGAATCACACACATCGATAATCTGCAATATGTTGATACGGATTTTATGTGAATAAAGTTCAACTGAAAGGATGAATAGCAACTACAAAATGTCTAGGAATAATACAAAATATGAAAATCATTAATATGAATAAATATATACATACATGAAAAATATATTGGACTCGTATTTTGATAAGCAGCCAGAGTTTACAGTTAAAATGTCTAAATGATTGATTCGTTATGTGGTGAAAAGCAGCTATTCACTAGATGAGACATCGATTGTAGATGGTTTATTGTGATGTTTTTATCAGCTGTTTAGACTCTCATTCTCACGGCACCCATTCACTGCAGAGCAACCGTTGGCGAACATGCGATGTGACGCAATATTTCTTAAAATCTGTTCTCATAAAGTAACTCTTGATCTCGGACGGCCTGCTTGTCCAAATAAATCAATTAATTGTAGAAGCAATTCAAAATAGACAAATGCAGATATGAACTGGATGAGTGACATGCCATCACCATAAAACAACATCAAAACTATTATATAACCTGGTTTCAGTTAAAGGCAGTTTCATTTGCAAAGATAAAAATATTTTTTCGTTTCGAAAAACGACTTGCTGTCTGACAGCACGAAACTTTTAACAGTGCAAACAGTGCAATCCGCGCTAAAATAAATTTTTCAAATGTAGAAACTATACAAATCTATTAACTTCATTATTTATTTTTTAGTTTACAAAAAGAGTCTTCGTCTGGTGTTCGAAGTTACACCATCTGAGCAGCTCTACTCCGTAGCACTATCCACATGAATGCTTTTTATTAACTTGCTGGTCTTTTATGAACTTCTATTTGCCGGCAACTTTCTAGGTCACTGCAAAGAAACGTCAAGTCCCATTCCTCAGCATTTAACCTTCTTCACACAACGTCACAAGCCTCCAAATGTCTTAAATCAATAAACAAGTCTAGATGCTCCTGATGGAGATTTTACATGACTTTTGCAGTGACCTGGATGAGTGAGAACCTTTACAGACACGCCACATTCCCTCTGAGAGACACTGATCCGAACACAGCAGCGATACTCAGCTGACGTGCACTGCATCTAGACATTTTCTTCAACGCGTTTTGCACAATGCATTTCAAATGACGCAGCTAAGGACGTTTCTCAAAGCCTTATACAGGAGACAAGATCAAATTACAACGTTTTAAAGCTGCTTGGAGAATGCGTTGATTACACTGGCAATTAAAAAATGTATTTTGTAAATTAACTGCATCCATTAGTCATAATCACAGTGCCTTTTAACAAGCATTATTTGGAAAATGTATCTGTAAATCTGTCATTAATGTATTGATCATGTGTGTAAGGGCCGCATGCATGCATTTTTATAAAAATTAAATGTTTCAAAAAAGCTCAGTAGTGGCCACATGAATTTATACATGAATCACTGACTCCATCATGTGGCTATTGAGTGTTAAAACATCTAGGGGACATTCAGGGAAATGGTTATAGCTTCTCTGTACAGTATATCATATATCACAAACGCATATATTAAAATATCTTCTCATTCAGAGTTATTTGATACATGCAGACTTTGATTATTATAAATGTATAATATAAATAACACACTTATGAATAAGAAACATCATCCTCTTGATTTCTGAGCCCCATTTCAAATACATGTCATTTGCATAATCTCTTTAAATTGTCAGTAGATATAATGTGACCCATATTGGAAAAAAGTACTACGGTTCTGCTGCAAACCAAACAAACTGTCATTTATTGCATTTATATCCTTATTTTTTATTATATTCTATTTTACAAAAATGATGCAACTTAATAAGGAAACAACAAAAAAAATATATATTTTGTATAAATTATACTTGCTCCGTCTACAATCAAACACTTCTCAAGACATTCTGCAGTTTCTAAATAAATATAATAAATGCATTATTTTAAAGATAGATAGATAGATAGATAGATAGATAGATAGATAGATAGATAGATAGATAGATAGATAGATCTAGGTCAAACGACATGACATTCATAGATGTAATATTCCTGTAAATATATATCTAAAAAACAATGAAGGGGTAGTAGGCCTCATTTAAAATTATAAAAAATAATAACAGTGCCCCCTATCTGCCAATCTCAGTCGTATTCTATATAACTCTACAAAGAGATTTAAGTCAAAACAACTCCAAAATAAGACTGTTAATCCACCTGATGACATCACAGATGTCTGACTGACATCAAGACCTCTATCCATCTTGAGTAAAACACAAACATGTGCGTAACGGTAAACATGCAATACACAACTTGTACAAAAACAGCATCAAATAATAATAAATATCATGAAAAGCTATTTCCCTGTGGAGAACCATCATGACATTCAACTAAAAACAGAGTCAAAGACAGGTTATTTATAACATATCCAAAGCACCATTTTAATCTGCCTACTCTTCCATATTTGCTTGGCAGAATGTTTGTATCCCTAGAGCTGCACAGGTCAACAATAGTCATAATAAATATCTGCATCGAATAAAACATGTCCTACCTTCCAGCTGTAGTGTTTACTTTTAATCCACATACTTCTGTAAAAGTTTTTATTCCTTAGTCCACTGAGATGCCAGATGCGAATGTTCTACCTGTTTACAAGAAATGAGTAGAATCCAACATGGCTGCTTAGGTAGTTCACATGTATTCAAATTGCCCGCCCACAAGTTGGTCTTTTTGCATTGGTCTGAATGAAAATGCAAATTCAGTCTTGTGTTGTTTTTAGTGCATCGAATGCTCACAAACACTGCTTTAAATGAAATTAAGCTGGTTTATAAAAACCACACGGCACCATTGTTTTTTTTATGTTATGATCAAATCTATTAAAGTGTGTGTGTACATGTGTGTGTGTGTGTATAATATATATATATAGGGGTGTGGGGGGGTCTGGATAGAGGTAGTTCCTTTGCTGTTTGGAAGCCTAGTAGGGTAGATGGACAGCACTGGTCCTCGTCCATCTCCTAAATCTCTCACATGCTGGCTCCACATGCCAAATTCCAGCAAAACACCTCAGCTGGTGGGCTAAACCACATGACGCTGTGGTGGTCACAATGCACCACTAGGTGGATGGGTTGTCTCCAGTGGGAGGGATACTTGTGTCCCACTGGTCGTCTAATGTCCGTATTAAGCTGGGCAGGCCCTAGTCAGTAAGGTGCTGACCCCCCCAGACTGCCTGCTTCAACAGGAGCTTAGAGCTTAAGAAAATTAATAAAAAGCAGACTGCAAACAGCCAGCCCTGTTACTGGCAAGCTGGAATCTCATAACCATGTGCCCTGGCCACTCTGAAGAACTACAAGAAGTTGACAATTCCAGGAAGACAGCCATCATTAACCGTGAGCTGAAACGACTAGACATTGACATTGCTGCTCTACATGAGACCAGACTCCCTTCTAACAGTAGCCTCAGAGAAAAGGACTACACATTCTTCTGGCAAGGAAAATAGCCCGAGGAGCTTTGAATACATTGCAGTGTAGAACACCATGCTGTCCTTAGTTGGCACCAGCTGAATCTTGTCATTAACAGAAGCCACCTTCTGAAGGTACGTCCAGGCCCAGCTAACATTCTATGCTCCCACACTTTGCTCTTCAATTGAGTCAAAGGATTAATTTTATGAAGAGCCTGAGACCACCATCAAAGAGATCGCTGCCACAGAACACGTGTTCCTACTCTGGGATTTCAATGCCGAATTTGAGACGACTGTAACCCCTGGACCCGTTGCATCAGCCATTTTGGCATTAGCAAGATAAAAAAAGACTGTTAGAACTTTTCATATCATGACCAGAATCCAAATCCAGAAACAACTCCCAGTTGATTGCCAGAAAATGCACCAACAACTTCGGGCTGAATGTCAGAGCATTCAGATCTCTGCAGATTGTGGGAACATACACACCACATATGAGGGCATGAAGAAAGCATTTGGCCATCAAGTACCATCAAGATCCTCTGAAGTCTACTGCAGGTGATATCATTATGGACCATGTTGAGCAGATGGAGAGATGAGTGGAGCATTACCGGCAGCTATACTTGAGGGAGAATGTTGTCACTGACTCTGCAATGAAGAGCACCAGCACCTTGCCTGAGATGAAAGAACTCAATGCTCTGCTCACTGTAGACAAGCTCAGCATTGACTCTTTAACCTGTGGTAAAGTTTCAGGTAGTGACGGCATTCCCCCAGAGCTCATTAAGACCAGCAAGAAGAGTGTCCTCCATAACCATCTCTATGAACTATTAGTTCAGAGCTGCAAGGGGGGGGGGGGAGTCCTCAGCACTCTTCCCTAAAGCACTGAGATGTGGACTATGTATACCTTGCAATAAAGCAAAATTAATTCTTTCCATCTGCGCTGCATGAGGAGGATTCTGGGTATCACTTAGAAGGTCCGTGTCATAAACACTGAAATGCTGGCCCAGGAAAAATATTCAGCGTAAGACACAAATGAGAAAAATGTATTTTCGTTTTTAATGTTACAAATAGCATGAGAGAGGTTTATCTGCAATGTTAGAGTTTATATCTATATATGCACAAGCGCACACTTTATATGAGCTTTTTATGTATAAGTATATTGTGTCATATATATTATATTGTGTCATCATACTGAACATCATACTTTTTTTTATGTGTTTACTGATGTTACAATTTCAAAGTGAAGTCTGCATAGGGACTGTAAATTTTAACACAGTTTTTGGTTATGAAACTACAAGCCTCTGGACACTTGTTTCATTATTTTACTGACAGCCCAGTAATGAACTTAATTAATCATTATATTATATTCCAGTCACTCTTGTTTAGCTGAAAAGATATCCACACATTACGTAGCAAAGCAAATGTTGTTTGTGATTTCAGTTGGCCTTTGGTTAAGTTTAGCATAAAGTTTATTTATTATTTATTTGTCTCTCCATTTACTGAAAAAAAGGCTGGCATTGTTGTGTGATGAGTAGCTTTTCTTTTTTTCTGTTTCTCTTTTTTATATGGGGGGCACTACAATTTTTGTTGACTGGAAAGGAGATTTAAATGAAGTCCGCAAAACATTATTTGAATGACCTTGAAGTACATTCAGTACAATACATACCATTGTAATGTTTACATTGTATATATATATATATATATATATATATATATATATATATATATATTATTTCTTTATGAGTTAGTGTTTTATGATCCTAAAAACTTTGATTAGACAACTGATATGTGTTTAAATAGATTTTCTAATCCTGAACTCTTAATAGTACATGCTGAGGACATCTGCTGGTTTAAAGAGTGTAACTGCAATGGAAAGGCTTAAGATAAAAGCATCTACAAAGGCTTGGGAATTACCGTCTAGCATAATGTGCAATGTGTCTCTAGGGTTTTATCTACTCCCATCTATGAAATGAGTGTTCTGTAAGCCTTTGTTCAGCATGGGGTGACTGTTTATCTCAATTGTCAATCATCTGCTTTTGAAAATCAGTGTGGCGCTACAAATAAAACATTATCTGTCATTTTGATGGAACGGCTTGTAAATCTTTTAGAAAATATGTAAAGTACTCAAATGATGAATGACGGACATGACGAGTCAAGCGGGAATTTGGCCTATTTCTATTTATTTGTGCAAAACATCTGTTTCTAAATATCAAATCACTACCTCTAAAGCAACCTTCTAGTTACTGTGTCATTTAAATATCAGTAAAATATTCTAGTGCATTTAACTGCTGCATTATGTCACTTATTTTTTGACAAAGTGCTTTTAAACTCCCTCTTTATTTTTTATTTGCTGTTCGAATGAAGAAAAAAATTACAATAGCCATGTTTGGCAATGTTCTTTTTCTATTCATGCAACCTGAACTCAGGTGGAGAACTATAGAAAACTGGCAACAATACAGCTCAAAAGAAAGTGGATTCCTCAAATGTGTTGTGGAGCTCAAAATAAAGGCCCGAACTAATAAGAAACACAACCCACAGAAGAGCTGTTGGATCGCAGGAGGAAAATTATATTACACTGAGAGGGAGAAATAAAATGAAGGTTTATCACTCCAAGGACAGATAGCCACTGCTGTGTTCAGGCCATCCTAGAGTCAAACCCACACACTTCTCCATCCTCCTTTTTCCTAAATGGACTGACACTGATACTAGAAAGGAAGCTACTGAAATCAACTTGACCGATGTGTTATTGTACAAAGGCTGTAATTGTAGTGAAGAGAATCAGCCACCAAAATATTGAGAGTACACTGTTGCAGTAAATTGCAGTATTACTGGCAGTTTCAATTAAGTGATACTTTTAAGTTACAATTAAGTGTTAAGTGTTACGAGAAAAGTTTCTTTTGTTGTATCAATGTTTTGACTTCACTCTATATTGTTTTACTTTGCTTTCATTTTTTTTACAATTTTTAAGCAAAAGTAGACTTTTGTAAACTGGCATGTGTATATTTACTGTGTACGCTATGGTTCAAAGATGTATACTAAATTTTTCTATTTCTAAACTTTCGATTAATAAAAAAAAAAAACATCAGTTTCCACAAATATATGAAGCAACTCAACTGTTTTCAACATCGATAATAATAATAATAATGATGGCCAAAGAAGTAGAAGAAGAAGAAGATGATAAAATGTTTCCTGGGCAGAAAAAATATATAATTTCTGAAGGGTCATGTGACACTGAAGACTAGAGTAATGTTTGCAACATGCGTATAAACTACACTTTTAATATATGTTCAAATAGAAAACAGTTATTTTATATTGTAAAAATATCCCACAATATTGGTTATTTTGTCTCCGTTGTCTTGTGCCCAGCCCGGAGGCACAGAAAACCGTTTCCTTCAGTATGGAGGACATTTTGTTTGACTCTGAAGATGTTTAGATCATCTGACATTCTTCTGCCTAGCGGCCAGGAGGTGCAAACTTCCCCAGCTTATATGTGTTTTTGAATATGTTGGCACTGAACCACTGAGCTTCCCTTAGGTAAGCATCATCTGGTCTTCTCTTTCGTGCGTGGGGTCAAGCGCTTGAGGCCAGTTTGTCCTCCTCCTTTCTCCTCTTGGGACCTTTCTTTTGTCCTAAAAGGCTTGACAATCTCCTCTTGAACCGCTCGAGTCAGCTCCTGAGAAGATTTTTAATGCTGAAGGTTTGTCTCTTACTGGCTCTGGCTTCATTGAAGCGTGTAGGGGACTTGCAGGCCCTTTCCGTTTGTGATTCCTGTATTGAGTTTGATCCCAGTCTGGTGAAAGCGTTTTTAAGGTCCAGACCTGGTTACGTCTCCAGAAGTCTTGTCTACTGCTTTTCGCTCACAGGTAGTGGTTTTGCAGACCTTCTACCCAACCCCCCTTCATTTGCTCTGCATAGTTAGAGCTCTAAAGATATATGTAGAGAAATAACCTGAAAGCTAAAATGGTCATCAACGTAATAAGTAGGGCTGGACTTCGTAGCATCAGCCAATCAAGTGACGTTATTCTTTACGAGTGTAATTATAAATAGTCACAGCAGTGGGTGTTCCCCACTGCTTCAGTTATGCAGAACTCTCATTGGGGTTATATATTTCAAGACGTAGACTAGATGTGTGATTACTAAGTACATGATTAGATTAAACCTTACAACATTAGATTTAACCGCTCTGGAGCCCTGATAAAGTACAACCCCATGCATGGAAAATAATTCTGCTGCAATTTCTAGTTTATAGATTTAAAATCTAAATTATTAATTATATTTAGGTATAATGGAGTAGGAATTGTATTGTTAATATTGGTTTAATTGATTTAATTATAACAGAGGTTTGTGCGTGTGACTATGCATGTACATATGCATAAAAGTTTTACTGTTTGCCACCCAAAGAGTCGAATGTCTTAGATTGGGTTTGTTGAATTAACCCCCAATATATAGAAGTGTATTTGAGTTACTGGTCACGCATCTAGTGTCCATATGGCTGCTAATATTCTGTTCCTCTCCGTTACATCTCGCAAATGCTATTATATCCTCCTCTCCAGTACTAGCTCATATCATCAGACACTGATGGCGTGCCAGAGGTCGTACAAAGAGTAATAGAAGTTTTAAACTCAGCAACACTGTGGTCCAGCATCATCAGGGGTCCCTTTGGGGCCGAACGGGGGCTGGTGGAGACCGTCTCTAGGGCCGAACGGGGGCTGAAACAGGTCATAGACAGAGAGCTCTGTAGCCCTGGTGATGACTCACTCATGCTGAGGTCACTGAAGTTCTCGGATGTTCTCAAATGCTTGCTGTTTTTTCCAATGTTGGGCTGTCAATCAGTTCATTTTCGCTCAGTGTTTCATTTGGATGAAAGAAAAATACTGCATACATCCTTGTTGTTAAGGTCAAAGCTCATGTGCTCGATCACACTGTAATGTGGATTCCATGTTTTCCTATTTCACACTATATGAGCCATAAAAGCCTGATGTATCAAATATGATAGCAAAAACCAACCTGGCCACATAAAAATATGCACCACTTTTTCATGCCGGCACATTTCACTGCTGTTTTTAAAGAGAAATGTCCACTGAGTGGTGCTAAAACACATTTCAATACATGAACCGCGGCACATTTTTATTACGTTGATATTGGTATGTATTGCAGTGTTACAAAATTTAATTATCCGTGGACTAATGCCAAACTTTAATACTCTGTTATGCTGGAACAGCCTGATCTTATGTTTAAACGTATTTTTTTATACGTAACATTTACAAGCATAAAATATATGATGCTAAAACGTACAGTTTAGACGTATTTCAAATTTTAAAATGAGAAATCAATACGTATTTTTACTTAAAAAAACCTAAATATTTGCGTATCTTTTACATAATTATTATATATTATAGACAGATATTTGTAGCAGTGGATTTTTATCGTTCTGTGAATAAGCCATTTAGATTTTTAGACCCCTTAACCTACCCATTTTATAGCAAATATGCATTTCTATAATTTCATCAATAAACGATTTAGATTTGTACACGTCAGTCAACTATTGGCCTTGTGGGTGCTCCTGGTTCCTGTGATCTGTTGATGGGGCACATCCAGGTGTTCTCATCTCCGATGAAGGTCATCTCTTGGTGCTGACCTACCATCTGATCTGGATACAAACTGAGAAACAGAATACGAAAGAAACAGACTAATATTATCATAAATGCCATTCATTTTTACAATGTAACGAGTACATTGTGTGTTATGGGGAGTGTTCCCGTTTCTGGCTGCTCTAGTTAATGCAGTCTAGCGATCCTTTAACGGAAGCGTATTAGTGTGTTATATGTAAGACAGGTTAAAGAGATGGGTCTTTAATCTAGATTTAAACTGAGAGAGTGTGTCTGCCTCCCGAACAGTATTAGGTAGATTGTTCCAGAGTTCCAAATGCTATCATTGAGAGTCTGTCTGTCATGCCTTCAACCTCAAAAACCAAAAAGAAAATGGTGCAAAACTAAGAAGCCAAAGCTGCATGAAAACAGGTTTAGTGAAAGCAAAGTTGGTGGCATCACCTTGGGTTTTGTGAATTACTGGCTAATGAGAATCAAAAAGCAAGTGATATTTAGAAATCAGACACCCAGACAGGCCTAATAAAATATTCTGCCCTTGTATTAGGCTGGTAAATCACACTTCGGCTTTTATAAAATGATCAGTTTTCCAATTCAGCCCGTGTCATGTTAATGACTGCATGTTGCTGCGCCTTTAGCTTATAGTTCAATCAGATATTAAAACATTTTCCCCTTTGGCCCCCAATTCTGAGCCTAAACCTTGCTTATTTATCATTCTAATAGCTTCCCCAGCTTGTTTTCTTTATGAATAATTTATAATCAGTTTTGGGACACGTACGGGACGGAGCTGAGCTGCGTCTTGGGTTCCTATCATTTGCACCTTGGTTCCAGGGCAGCTTAAATCTGTTTTATTTCTATCACAGACATTAGCTAACCTCCACTCTGAGCATTAATTTCACATTTAGCCATAGCTGTGGCACGAAATAGACTCCCTAAACATCTAATCAAATCTTGGGGATCAGTCCTGTGATGCTTTCAACACAAGCGCTCGCATCGGCCACTCACGCATACGATAAGCTCGTAGTGTTTATTGGATAACAGCTACAGCTCATGCATAACATCTCAAAGCAATTCTGCAGCGATTACACACACACCCAAGGGGGTCATTGAGGCTTGCTGTTGTTTCCCAGCTTAAGCAGTTTCTGCACATGGCACCTGATACACCTGTTTATTTGATCAATATCCATTTCATGCATTATGCATTATGAGTTTGGAAGGAACTGATAATGAAATTGCACCAAATGAAATGCTTCAGGTATATAAACATTCTCTGATGCATATATTTTTGCAATGTTGACCCTGTTTGACAGGCAAATTTCATAAATCGCATCAAGCAAGCCTGGGTCATTTATTTTATATTTTATGTTTGACTTTGCTAATTGTATTATAATTTCATTCTTTTTTTTTGTGTCAATATTTTAATGACAATTTTATGATAGCATACTGTGAAAATTAAAAATCAGCTGTATTTTTAATAATAATAATATATATATATATATATATATATAGTTTTTAATAATGGGCTTAATTCAATCAGCTTTTTAACAATTTGGTCTACTAATTAAAAACTTTGCAGCATGCAAAGCTGTGAATTATAACCACAAATGTAAATTACTTGCATAATTTCCTTACTACATTCAGCCTTTTATATGTCTTTTTGTCTTTCAACGAACGACAAGTCTTAATTAGCAGAATTATGACTAATTCCCTGCAACGCATGCCCTTTCTGAGAAATCTTATGAAATGTGCTACTGGTTGAATACCCATCTTGAAAAGAACGTTTCTCGCGTCTCCCGCTCAGATATGAACACAGCTTGTCTCAGCAGTTCAGTGATTATGCATCTGTTCTGTGTGTGGTGGGATTACACTGAAACTAATTTAGCAAAAATCGCTGTTGATGCGCTTCTGATGCTACCTGGAGTATTCTCATGCCTCGCTGGCTCGGGCTTTCCATGAACGAATGAAAGAGTAATTGGAAAATGCATTTTTAATCTCACAGACCCTATAGCCGTTCTATATTAGTGGTGGCTGCTATGATAGATAGATAGATAGATAGATAGATAGATAGATAGATAGATAGATAGATAGATAGATAGATAGATACTTGCATATAAACATTCCAATCATGTTAATCAAGTAAATTTTTATTATTATTAAACTAGCATGTTTTAATATTTTTTTATATATATAATATATATTTATACATCTAATTATGTATTAATTTAATTTATATTTCTTTATTTTTTTACTGTTAATTTAATTTAATTTTACATAAATTGAATTCATTATATTACATTATTATATATTTATTACACACACATATTATGTTTACAAAAACTTTTATTTCGGATTACTCGATGCCCAGCATTAGTTATTATTTGAAAGATTTTAGCTTTGTCAGAGGAAATAACTTGAAATGCAAATTTCCCAGCATAAACAGCAATTTTGTTCGCTGAGAATGACCCAGATAGCTCCAGATCTTTTATAGGCTATTTTTATATGCAGTATTTTTCTAGGCTATATGTCTTTGTCTGTGTGACAACCCAAAGAAGCTGCAAACATCAGAAGTGCGTTCCAGCGGTTAGAACACTTAATGCGTGTGTGTTTGAGTCCCGTTCATATCGTCCTCCCGTTCTTCCACGTTCCCTCTTTCTGAACCGTCTGTGTTATTGCTGCCAATACAAAGTAGCAAAAAGGCGGAAAACAAAAAGAGTGGCCAAGAAAAGTGTGATGGATCTAGAATCCACTTCCCGTCTGACACTGCAGCGGGCCTGATCCCAGCCCAGTGAGTATTATGGAGCTCTGTGAATGAGCCATCAAGCTTAAAGGACTCTCCGTTTCTGATTTACAGCTATACAAGAGCGATACATCTAAGGACACTCTGCTTACTCAGCTTATCCGCTGCCAACAGCCAGCCGAGATGTTACATTTAGCACCGTGAGGAAGATCGAGTAGTGTTAATGCCTGCAGGATTTTGGCTGAAAGAGAACAGCAGGAGGGAAGCAGGGCAGAGAAAGCCATAAAGTCTCTAAAAGGATGTTGTGTTAAACAGAATCTATTTTCGTGGCCAGCTTATATGCCTGCATTTGAAAGCGTAACACCATTACATCTGACAACGCAATCTGTAACTTAGAATTCAGCGTCACCGGAAATAGCAGAATAAAGACGGTTTTGAAAACAGTTCAGCGTGGTTATCTTGGAGTTATTCGCACCATCGCTCAGATCCACGTACGGGAAAAAACGTTTTCCATAATGGCTGCCTCCAATCTGATTCACTGGCTTGTATTAAAACTTTACGTTTGAGATGGTAGAGGTTAACGGCAGGCAACGGCTTACCAGACTTACTATTATTTAATTTAAAGCATTTATTAAAGTGTACCGTTTCCAAATGAACACTACTGAAGTAATGAATCCCTAGAGAAGACATCATCTTGAAATTACTGTTAATCATTTTCCATCATTGATGAAAACCAAACTAAATAAAATGATCAATGTGCAATGAAATGAAGAGAAAGAAACACACACAGTTAATGTTATATGTATATGTTCTAAGTGTTGATGTATTTTTAGCTACCGGAAAGTAAGTGATTTCTATGTGGCAGCAGTTGTTTGGAGTCACAGCACTTATAGGCGGCTTATCGCATCACACCTGGTTAGGACACAGCCAGTGTCTTAATGAAACCATCACCCATCCTCCCCATTCACTCCAGTCCGGTCCTTTATCTCCGCTTCAATCCTTTCCGTTTACTTCCCAAGCATTTTTTTCCCTTCCCTTCACCTCCCTATTCCTTTGTGTTTGTCCATACCGCCTCTCTCCAGCCAAAGAGACACTGATAGCGAACAGAAACGGCTGCCTAGTCAAATCTGCGAGCGCTCTTATCGGCGTCCGAGAGCGGCGTTTGGACAGGCCCGAGCGGATTGGTAAAAACTATTGTGTCACACTAACTGATGCCAAGAGCTCGTGCCAAGCTTAGAAACCCGTGCACGTTTGGAGCACACAACAGAGTGGTGTGAGGCTGCCAAACTCACAAATGAATAGCATTAAATAGGGCGGAAGGATGCGGTAGAGGTGGGGAGAGATGTTAAGATGTACGTTTAATCACACACCGGCTGACTGGACGGACGGGATTGAAGGTTCAAAGGGGAGAGAGCCATAGAAACGTGACGTGATCGGCATAGCGAGACGCAGGTTCACACAAGGACAATGTTGTTTAGGATGAAGCGCTGGAAAGAATGGCGTTCAGTGGAGGATGACGGTCATTATGTGGCCTGCGCAGATTTCTGCAGCCCTGCTTATACTGAACAGTTTCAGTGACCTTCACAAATGAACCTAAAGAAAGATTCAGAAAGAACAGCTGCCATGCAGAAATTAAATGAAATATTAAATCGAGTTAAATATAAGGAATATAAATATGCTTAGCTGAGCCCAAGCCTAAATTGCGAATTCGAAAATGTCCCTACGGAAATGGAAATAGTTGTTTCACTGAAAGCTTATTATATTTCTGTATTTAATGTAGGGCTGCTCGATTAAGTGCAATATTTCGTCAGTAAAGCCAGTTATGTGATTAGCAAATCTCCAGCAGCATTTACTACAAAGAGCTGTAGATCACTGACAAGCTACAGGAAATGATATGGATTTCTTCTTTGGGGCATATATGGACTTTCTGCGCTAGAGCGCCCTCTGGCCTTCGGAGTGAAAATGCACTGCTGATCACACAGTTGTGCTTCACTGAAAGATACGCACGATGATACAAACACGGTTTCGATTTAATGCAGATTAATCTCGCAGACCTACGTATTAAAAGCTTGCTATGTTATGTAGACAGTTCTGCGTCTGATACAGCATTCATTATTCATCTCATATTCACAATAAAACGTTAGTTTGAATGTCCACTGATAAAAGCATGATCTTCGTCGTATCTCCTTTCCCATAATAATCATGTTTGTTTCATTCTGTTCGTTGCTTCTTAACAACCCTGATTCATTCCTTTCAAATATGCAGGTCTTTGCTACCGACTCTTAAAGACACGGACCTCTTTTTTACTTACTTACTACTATTAAATGCCACTATTGTTTATAGAAATGTATTATTATCGAACAAAACTATTTCTTAAAAAACAAACAAATATGGGATTATTCACTTTCGAGTCCTCATTTTGGATCAAGGTGCTGCCTCAGAAGAAAGCAGCCTATGATAGCAAACAACATTAAAAATATCGAAATTATTTAGAAATACCCCTTCTATTTTTGCATATTAGAATAGCATAAGCTTTAAAATGTGGTGCTAAACTTGAAAAAGCCACACTTTTGTGTGTCACATGCATCTAAAAGAGGCAAAGAACCTAAGGCCTCGTACTCTTTCATTCATTGTCGGGGCGCATTATAAAAACGATGGACTGAAATGAATTCGTTACGGAGGGGTATCTGTATAAACCTCGTTAGATGGAAAAAGATAAGAAATGTGCCTACTTGAGACGTTTGTGATTTACAGACAGTCTGTTCTGGTTCTGTAATGTGCTTGTGAAGTGTGCGCGCGGGTTAGGAGGAGTGAGATTACGCTACGGATTTCAGAACATGTGGAAATAAAATGAGAAGTGGAAAAGAAAGGTAGAGGGAGATGGAGTTAACAACAGAACAAGGTCTCGGCTCTGCACTTCTCTTGCACTGTAGCCTGTGTGGGTACGACTGGAGTGAATCTCAATGTGTTTGCGATGCGTGGGTGTATCTTGCATGCTAAAGAGGACTGGGAGCCAAAGCTAGGTTTACAAAATGAGCCACATTTATAATAGAAGGCAGGTAGCTGTTAGAATGATGTCAGAGGACCTGTAAAAATCAACGTGTGTTGTTAAAAAGCATATAAAAGCTTTTTCATACACACATTTGTTTGGCAGATTTCAAAAGATAGATAGATAGATGGATGGATAGATGGATAGATAGATAGATAGATAGATAGATAGATAGATAGATAGATAGATAGATAGATAGATAGATAGATAGATAGATAGATAGATAGATAGATAGATAGATAGATTTTCTGACTGGCTGCTGATTGGCTGAAAGGAGAGTGATATTCTGGTGATAACAAAGTGACCATTTATTTTAGTTTACTAGAATTTTCTTGTTTAGACATTACTTAATAAAAATAATGAACGCTCATAAACCAACCAGGAGCAGTCTTACCTCAGCCGGTTCTTTAAGAATTTACCGCTGGCTCTGAAACATGATATCAAATTTGTTTTGGGTAAGTCTAACAGGGAGTCTTTGATCTCATAATCTATTATTTGTTCCGGAGCAAACAGTTTGGGAAAATGAGGGCAAAATCTCATCACATTATATTTTATGTAACTTTAATGTTGTACTAAATAGTAAATAAATAGTATCTACTAAATAGTAGAGCACCGCCATAGCGAATGCTAACAAGGGACTGTCTTTATGAGTGAGTCAACCAGAAAGACTTTTATATTGAAAATGACTATAATGGGGTTGTAAACAAGGAACTTTTTTGTACTTTTACCAACGACAGAATCACCGCCATGTTGCACTTTTACAAGTGTGATACTGAGTGTGTAAATGAGGTGGACAGTCATGAAGTACATTCACGTTATTGTACACTTTTTGAGTATATATATATATATATATATATATATATATATATATATATATATATATATATATATATATATTATATTTGACTCCTACCTTTCTATCAAGGTCTTGAAAGGAGAAAGTCATTACTATGTAGCAGCTTTGAAGTGGGTCAAGCAAGTGGGTATTTTTTTTTTTTTTTTTGTTCTTTATAATGTGATTTTTAGACAGTCTATCACTACTCACTCTTCAAGTAACGTGAAGGGATTTCCCAGCATTTTTGGATCACTGTCTGAACTGAAAATGTGATATAAATTTACAACAATTCAATGATTAAAAGTGGTATATTAGCATATTAGTGATAATAATATTGTGGTATATTGTCTATTAACCCAAAGAAGAACTTTTGTGCATCTCCTTACAAAGTCTCTTAAACACAGACCGCTCTGTTCATGACGTCGAAGTACTGCTGATTAAATTAGTGTCGCTGTTGTAAGAGTCGGGTTGCTGGATTTCAATTTATTTTAGTATTTACGCCATTTAAAATAAAAGCAAGTACTGATAATATATGTGCACGTAATCAGCAGGAATTGGATAATAATTGGATTATGCTAATGCCTTAATAACCGTGTTGATATTAAGCATACGACACGGCTAATAACCCTTAAACTTTCTATTCATGCATTGGGAAAGAAAAAAAAAAACGATGGACTTGGCCTTTATGAACTAGTCCTTGGAATCAAATGGATGTATTCACAGTTCTGCTACAGAAATAGCACAAATGGTTCAGATATATGGCGGGCTCTGGACCTCCATTCAAATAAAAGGGTTACTTGACCATATCTAATAGACTGATTTAGAAACCGTGAGTGCACTTTCCCTTTAGTTTGGAGCACAATACAGGCTTGATGCCTGAAAGAAGCTTGTGGGAACAATATCCCTGGCCTGGACCTCTAATAACTTCTCCCTCATCATTTGGTCTGCCGAGATACTGCAGAAAATTAGAGATTATATTGCACACAGAATCAGATAAAAACCAAGACATGATGCCACAATATTGCCATGTTTGTTGTCAAAAGAAAATGATTTCAGTAATAAATAGTATCGCAAAGAAAGCAGGGTGAACTTGATACCGGGATACAAAGCAGATTTTCTTATTAAAAAAATATATATCTTTTTTCTTCATGTATTGTGAGATCTGGACATTTTCTACTGTAAATGTATTAATGTATGTTTTTTTTTATTATTATTTATTTTATTTGCATAGTTTTGTACATATGGTATTGTACGTTGTCACAATGGAAAACTTGTATTTATTCATAGACACATAACTTATATATATATACACACACACACATATATGTATACATACACACACACATATATATATATATATATATATATATATATATATATATATATATATATATATATATATATATATATAGTGTGTGTGTGTGTGTGTGTGTGTGTCTTTATGAGTATTTGGTATTCATATACACCCACTTGATTACATTTATTTGTTGAAATATTTATCACGAAAATGCCTGCTAATGAAAAAATGCTTTTTTTATTTACTTATCATCCTAACAAGTGCTCTGATTGCAAAACGATTCGAACAAACAGTTTTGCGTCAGCCATCCTGTTAATTTAGTTACGAGCGAAACGTTACAACATGAAAATAGCAGATGTTTAATTATCTGACGGGCGTCGTTGAGAGAGACGCCTCGGCCCCGTTAATCATATTGATTACTGCCTTCAAAGACATCAATCATTAATCGTCATATCTGTCATCCCAGAAAAGGATGCCACTTTAACTGACATCAAAAGCGAGAAAGCAGATGTTTAAAACAAAGCTCGTGAAGTAAAAGTCCGTCCACGAGCGCTGGGTGGCGCTGTTGATTCAGGGAAATTGTTGCTCTTTAGCTTTTTTTGAAGGGAGAAAAGAACGAAAACATAGGAGGAGTGTTAATTATTTTTAGTTAATTATTTTTTATACCGTTTGTTTCTGGGTCACTGACGCATTCTTACGTTTAACGCAACCGTCTTTACCCAAATCTGGCTAAATCCATCATTTCGAGACGGCGCGTGAGTTCGCGTGCGCGCGCGCGCAGTTTTTCGCGTGAAGTTGCGGTGAGTTATGGCGGCTGACGGTCTATCTTTGAAATCGGAGATCCCTCAGATCTCCGTTCACAGATGATCACGAGTGTCAGAAAGCCGCGCCGTGAAACGCGTCCGCGCACCTCCGTGGGGTTCTGTGAGCCGTGCGCGCCGTGAAAATCATATCTAATACAGCTGGCTCGCGCGGTGCTGTTGCTGTCTGCCTCGAACATGATGTGCCGCCCAATTAAAATCTGAAATAGTTCTGCTCTTATCTGGAAGAGCGTAGACACGTGCCTCACATGGATCGAGAAACGCGTCTGACAGCTCCGTTAAAAGATACGCGCGCGGTTCTATTCGACCCTGTTTATAGTGATAAAATTATAGTGATGTCACGCTACTTCAGAGCAGCTTTTAGTGAAGAGCAGAAGCTGCACTGTGAGTCTGTTAAACTACCAGACGTTATATCAAATAAAATAAAATGCATTCTATGCATCTGTCTCATTTTGGTGGCTCCCATTGATGCAAAATAAAAACTTTAAGTTACATTTTTTATGGATATGACAAAAAATAAATATGAATAATAAATGAATATATATATATATATATATATATATATATATATATATATATATATATATATATATATATATATATATATATATATATATATAATATTGGTTGATTAATTGATTAGTCTAAAATTAAGGTAAAAATATATTGTTATAAGATAAAAAATAATATGTTTATTCATCAAAAATAGTATTGTTTCAACAACAGTAATAGCATTATTTGTAATAACTGTATTTGTTGACTTTTTTATTGACTATATTGGTTATGATTTGGCCAGATATGTTTAAATATTCATTCTCGTATGCATAACATGTTTAAAGCCTAAGCCGTGATTCATATACTCTTTAAATATTGGTTTGAGTTAGGTATACTTGACATTAATCCAACTAACAGGTAGTTTTCGTTAGTCTCTTAATATTAAATGCAACATTTTTGGAATTAGTTTGCAAGTAGTAATGTAAATGCGTTTCACCGAATCTATTGAAAACTTAAGAGTTATAATGTAATCATAATGCCTCATGAACATCAACAGTGCAGTCATTATACCTCTGTTATGACGATGTTCCAGTAGATGTGATATTTACACGTTCCGACCATCAAATTCAGAGCCAAGTACAGCCATGTCGGTTTTATGCCATCAACACATAGGTTAATCTGGCAAGAATATACCGTCATGAGCACGAGTATGTCAGCTGTTTTGATATGTCATGACACCTTGATGAGGCTCAAGGGTGGTCAATGGACCCAATGTTAATGTCCTCTTAATGGAGAAGTGATTTATGTCAGCTCCTATCTATATATAATAGCTTAGGTTATAATATTCATTCAGTGTGTGTGTGCTTGTGTGTGTGTATGTGCAAACGTTTTAGAATTAATAGAATTAATGATTGTTTATTTTTGTCAATTTACAAAAGTGCGCAAACACTATAAAAATCTAAATCAAATCAATATTTGGTGTTAATAACTTTTGCCTTCAAACCAGCATCAATTCTTATAGGTACACTCGCACACAGTCAGGGATTTTGTAGGATTATAGTCAGATGTACGATCAACCAATTAATTGAAACCCAGTCATGAACTGAAACAGAAACAGCTGTATATCAGGCTTAAAACCAAACTCTGCTACCAATGTGAGGTTGTGAAAGACAGTTTCATGTCATGGTAAGATTGAGCACAGCAACAAGACAAAAGGTAGTTATACTGCATCGACAAGGTCTCAAAAGATTTCAAAGCAGACTGATGCTGTTCAACCTCTTTTGAAGAAGTGCAAAGAAACGCTGCGTTGAGGATCGTGGATGAAGTAGTCAGCCAAGGAAACTTAGTGCAGCAGATGAAAGACACATCAAGCTTATTACCCTTCGAAATCAAAAGATGTCCAGCAGTCATCATCTCAGAACTGGCAGAAACCAGTTGGACCCAGGTACACCCACCTACTGTCCGGGGAAGTCTGGCCAGAAGTGGTCGTCATTGGAAGAGTTGCAGCCAAAAAGCCATACCTCTGATGTGGGAACAAGGTCAAGCAACTCAAGTATGCACAAAAACATAGGAACTAGGGTGCAGTAAAATGGCAGCAGGTGCTCTGGACTGATGAGTCAAAATTTGAAATATTTGTCTGTAGCAGAAGGCAGTTTATTCGGGCTGGAGAGCGGTACAATAATGAGTGAAGCATGGTGGAGGTTCTTTAAACGTTTAGGGCTGCATTTCTGCAAATGGAGTTAAAGATTTGCTCAGGATTAATGCTGTTCTCAATCCTAAGAAATACAGGCAGATACTTATCCATCATGCAATACCAACAGGGAGGCATATGATTGGCCCCCAAATTTATTCTGCAACGACCCTAAACATACAGACAAAGTCATTAAGAACTATCTTCAGCGTAAAGAAGAACAAGAAGTACCGGAAGAGATGGCATGGCCCCCGCAGAGCTCTGAACTCAACATCATCGAGTGTGTCTGGGATTACATGGAGAGACAGAAGGATGTGAGAAAGCCTACATCCACAGAAGATCTGTGGTTACTTCTCCAAGATGTTTGGAACAACCTACCAGCCGAGTTCCTTCAAAAACTGTGTGCAATTGTACCTAGAAGAATTGCTGCTGTTTTGAAGGCAAAGGGAGGTCACACCAAATATTGATTTGGTTTAGATTTGTCTTTTGTTCATTCACTGCATTTTGTTCATTTATGAAAATAAATGTTTAACACTTCCATTTTTGAAAGCATTCTTTGTTTACAGCATTTTATCAAACCTGCCTAAAACTTTTGCACAGTACTGTATATATATATATATATATATATATATATATATATATATATATATATATATATATATATATATATATATAAACAAATGAGCCAATGGCTTATGAATTGGAGAACACAGAATCCTTGAGATGGTAAGTGAAGTACTGAATCACTGAGCAAGAGAATGAGTGAGTCTGTGAGTCAATATCTCTTCAACATTTTTCTCATTTTGTTTGGCGTGCCAAAATACATCATGGGGTTACATACATTGCAAAGAATATAATGCTGCCTAAAAAATATATTATTGAATGCAACATAATTATGCTGCCTACCTTTTGAAAGAGTCTTTGTAAGGAACATCCATGATGCCTTACAATGAGTCAGGAATTGAATCAGTGCGTGAATGAATGAGTCAGAATCTCCATGCAAGAGACTCTCTACACAAGTGACTGTAACAGAGATTGCATGTCGCCAAGGAAAGACTTGACTAAAAATGTAATAAGCTTAAAAAAGGTCAAATTATCTATTATTAGTTGCTTTATGAGTTTTCATAGATTACTTTCTGTACTGAATAAAAATAACAAATGCTCAACATTCCTCTCAACTTACAAACTACAAATTAGTTGAATCAAATGAACATTTATGGGTATTTAGATACCAGTTAGCAAGATAGGCTAACGGTTAGTGAGTTGGCTAATTACGTTTAATTAAGTTAAATTTGCACATATATATCAAGAAATGCTGAGATTATGTTAACTATTTTAGACTTAGCTATTTCAGGTTATAAGCAGTTAACATATATAAGTATAAAGAATTTTTTTCCAGTTCTGCTTGCGTAAGCTTTGAATTTTTTGGATTACGAAGACAGGATATAGGTAATGTTACTTAATACATTTAGGATATTTAGTCTATTTAGGGATAATTTAGTGTAAATAGAAATCTCACTCCATTTTGCAACACTGCTAAAAAACTAAAACAGAAACACAGTAAAAATGCTACAGTAAAAAAATTAAATATTATTATTTTTATTATTATTTGTTAATCTTATAATAGGTTTGCATACACAGTCAAATTTGCATGCATATATTTAATGTACCTCTGTTAGGCCTATGGATGCTTAAAAATGAGCTTTCATGCGAAAAGAGTCGACTCTGAATCATTGAATCGAGTCATTTTTAAAACGAGTTCCAAGCCCATGAACATGAAACATTAACGCTTCTGCCCACTTGTTGGACTTTTCGCCTTGGTCTGAATGAAAACTCAAATACATTTTTTTGCCACTAGGGAGCGATAAAAATAGTGGTTTCCTCGGTAATTTTGTACACGAAGCACTACTCACAAACGCTGCTTTATCAGGCATTACTGGCATGATGAAATGAAAATGAAATCGGCCGATCTACCAATCACCACAGATTAGCAATCGTAGGAAAGTCCTCGAGCAAATAAGGTAAAAATTATTGCATGTTATAAGACAATTCAATTATTTTAGCGTGCGCGAATGTCAACCTGTTACGTGCAAGATAAAAAGCAGATTTTGAAGTAACTTGATATGTTAATATTATATGAAAATATGACTGTTGTAAAATACAGGGAATTTTTTTTATTCTGTATGAACATAAAACATCACCACATTTTTTAGGAAATTTCTAGCAACCGCAGTTGCCATTTTTTAGCACCGGGAAAGGGATATTTTAGCAGTGAACTCAGTGAGTGAGTGAATGAGTGATTCAGTGAGGATTTGAGTGAGGAGGTGAAAATAGGAGAGAGCGAGCAGGAGAACATTTTTCACTAATTGCCTTTGGGCATCCATTGCCTACTGTCAGCTCCCTGTTAAAGCTGGTGAAACATTTAGTTGTAGAGAAAGGAGAGCGAGGGGGAAAAAATAAAACATAAAAAATAAATGCAGTCAATCTCACAGACACATAACATGGCAGAGCATCATGCTAGTCATGGAAAACCACACGCTCTGCCTGTTGGCAATCACCTGACAATCTGTGAAGATGGCATGATCGCCTTCACTCTGTCCCACAACACAACAGCCATGTGTTTCTTATGCCCCTGGCTATATTCAATGTCAAACAACAGCCTTCATGATTGTGCATGTGGGAGAACACTCTCTCTCTCTCTCTCTCTCTCTCTCTCTCTCTTTTTCCATCTAATAAACCCTTTATCAGAGTGTCCCAGACAGGAACAAGCGTTTTGTGTCCAGTCAACCTAAATAAAAAGATCCAATATTCTATTCCCAACGGAGTTATTACTGTAATCCCTTGATCTATCTGTTTTTTATTTTCTCTCTGAATAGCCACAATGATATTAAATTTACGGTTTAACAATGTCCATGTGGTTTATTTGAATGCTGAACGGTTATTGCTGTCGAGTTTTTATTTAGTTGTGAATAACACAGGCATGTATTTTTGCGTATGTGCACGTATGAAAAGTAGAAAAGCAAACAGACGACAAAAAAAGATTACCGCCGCTTGTTCGATCAACTTAATTAAATTGAGCTAGCGTACGTTCTGTCCAAACTTAATTTTACTTTGTTCAACCTGTTATTGCATTAACTCAAACCGAGCAATGGATTGTTAGTTCCCAGCGTACAGGGCTGGTTAAGGAGAATGCATTTAGATTAAGTGCTGAATGTGTTTTGGAGCGAAGCGAAAGACCTGCTGGAGTCAGTTCGTTTATGTTCAGTCATACGTGACATTTAAAAGAGTTTTTTGTTATGCTGACATCTTTTTTGTGGTTACCATTCTGCTGAAGACCAGCTTAGGTTGCATTAAAGGTGAAATAAAAATCAGACTTTTTAAACCTGGTCTAAACCTGCGCATTTTGCTGCAGTTGTAAACAGAAATGTGCTGAAACACAGGTTCATATATAAACCCTGGCACATTTTATTATGCTTACATAGGTAAGTATCTCTGTTTTTTAATTACATTGCTTGAGTTATATATCGCGACAGTTCAGGATTCAATTATATAAGTTTATTAAAAGTAAATTATCTGTCATGTTAGAAATATGCTCTACACCGAATCCAACCCTTGCCCGATAGTGTTAACAAATGCAAAACTGATATCAAAAGTAATTTCATTGTGTCTAACCAGAGCTTTCTAACACTTAGCGCAACGCCGTATAATTTGAGCTACCGAGTAAACCTACTGTCTTTCAAAACCCATAGATTTGAAGCTGGTATGTGCGATGCATTCAAAACATTCGAAAGCATCAGTTTGCAAATCTCTCAGCATATTAATATTGAAACAAACAATTTGTGAGAAAAAGAAAAAAAGTGTTTTACTGCCTCTAGTCTTTTTTTGTATGGAAACTGCACTGATGTACTTATCGGTGCGTGTCACGTATCTCGCTAAAAAGCGTGCCCCGGTATGTTTATGCCTTAACACCAGGTAGAACTTTTCCCACGTATACTATTTTGCTGTATTGTGATTATTGTGCTATAATCGGGTCCTGGTGCATCTACCAACCCAGAAAATGTCAAAAAGAACAACCTATTTTTTTTTTTTAAGTTGTGAAAAAAACAAGCTGCTCTGATTTCTCTCCCCCTGTATTTCCACCCCTTGTTTCGCAAGTTTGCACCCATGGCGGCACCATTGTGTTTTTAAAAGTGACTACAGTGTAGCAGTTTAGCAGTTTAGTTTAACTGTCCTGTCTTTGGCTGGCAGAGGCGTCGCTAGTGGGGTTGAAAGGATGACAGAGTGCATAGGACCCAGAGCCATGGGGGGCCCACGATGGTCTACTGGACATCGGGAACACCGGGACATTCCATTCGAGTAGTTGGCCGATCACCCAAACAAGGGAGACCTCACTATATTAGGCGCTGTTTTTAAATTGCAGCAGATTCTCAAACACAGCGTGCGCCATGCTTCTGCCACGATTCATCAGAGATAAACAGCACAAGTCGCTTGATACATTCAGGTGTGACACGTGTGATATGAGACAGCCAAGGAAATGAGGTGCTTTAGCATGGTGCTAGCAGTGCAAAGATCATGGGTTTGATTCACAGGGAAAGAAAGAGCTGATAAAATGCAAAACCGTAACTCGAATGCAAAGTAAGTCACTTTGGATAAAAGCTTCTGGTAAATTCAGCTCCATAGTAACATAACTTGTTGCACTGCACAAATAATGTTGGCAAAAATGTTTTATTATAAATGTTACTGTTATTACATATCGGGGAATATGCTTTTTTAATTTAATAGAAGCTGTTTTGTAGTTTATTATTACGTACTTATTTTATAATAACCATAGTAACGAGGGCCATGGTTTTACTTCTTGTGACCACCATCCTTAAAATACTAGTCAGCTATGTAAAAGCAATAAGGGCCCGATTAAAGATAAATAGGTCTATTACTGTCTTATATAAATTAGGTGCATTAGAAGAGTCACCCAAAAATTTCAATTCTCATCAATTATTTAACATCATGTCATCCCTAACCTGAATTTGAGACAATTTGAGAAATTTAAGACATTTTTCTCTATGCAGCAGAAATAAAGGGTGACCAAAATTGTTTGGTAACGTTTTGAATCACCAATTGAATCACCCCAACACCCCAAATGTTATGTTACATTTTACGATAGCAACTTATACCACCCCAAAGCAAATTCAATGCACAAGGCCCAGAATTCCTGGCGACGGACCTGATGACTGCACTGACAATCACAGAACACTACTTAAGAGCCCCAGCCTCAGAGGAGACAAGAGCAGTGCCGGTGGATTTATTGATTCATTCGCTGTATATTATGCTTCTGCCTCATAGATCTAATACAATCATGCAATTTCTTTCCTAGCTCTTTACCTTAACAGACATAACCTGACTGTTTTTGCAACATAAACTTGTGTGTATTTAACCGTTTAAGCCCAACAAACTTTAAAGAGTTTTCCTTTATTTGTTATGTGTGACAAAAGCCCTTATATTTGCTACTTTTGTAGACGATACCTGATCATGAATGATTTGCACGAGTGATCACTAATAATTAATTTTATCAACCTCAGACTCATTGGCCTTGGTTTATTCTGTGAAGAATAAATATCAGAAAAAAAGTTGTCGATGTCCACTTTTGACCTTATATGCTATTTATATTGCTTGTAATTGGAATGAGATAAACATCTGTCGAATATTTATTTTTGATTGTGTTTAATTAAAAATCCAGAACTGTACTGCAGGAGATCCATCAGACCCACGAAAAATAAGGATTAAAAAAAAATAATTACCATTTAGCAGAAACTTTTATCCAAAGTGACTTACAAGTGAGGAATATAGAAGCAATTAAAAGAAATAAAACAGCAATGAAATATAAATGCTATAAAAATCTCGGTTATTCCAATACAGTCTTTGCTTGGATCATGAGAGAAGTAACAGAAGATGCAACTTTTTTCACCGATTAAAGCATTAAAAAAGTAAAAAAAAAAAACTGTTGTTTGTAACAAATGCAGCTTTTCACTTCACAGCTTGTTAAGTGATAGACCGAACTTGTGTGGATTACTTGTGGATTATTGTGACACTTTTATTCACTGCCAAGAACTGTTGGTGAGCAAGTAATGTTAAATTACTCGTATAAAAAAAAAACAACACCACAACATCATGGGTGGCCTCATTTTCAAAAAGCAATTTTTAGATAAACTAATACTTGAAAACATTGATTAAAATCAACTAAAATGTTTAAAATGTTAATAGAAGAAGAAACGTTGTTTAACCACCACCCTTTATTAAAAAAGCCATTTTTATTTTCAGTGCGCTGCACTCTTTTCCAATGTTCATCGAGGCATATAACAGGGTATCTTTCAATGAAAATACAAACGCCCACACAGTGTGCTGGAGAATTTGGCTCCTTCACACTGTATGTGTTATTTTTTTTATTTTTTTATTTTTTTTTCCGCTATTGCGTCAAATCCGTGAGATTTCTCTTTTCTGGTGTCCATCACACTGTCTGTTGTGTGACAGCCAGCCGTTTCGCATGCTCCGCACGCACATGATGTTATTTAACACTGCTTTCCCAGGTAGGCAACAGTTTAGCAACGTCAGCGCAACCCAGTTTAGCTCCCAGCGATCATTGGTGCCGGATTTTTGAGAACGTTCTTTCGAAGAATTAATCAAATAGCGTTGAAATAACCGGCAGAGAACCTGTCTCTCAGATTGCCGAAACGGCGAAGCGTAGGCCTGTATGTGAATCACGTGCATAATTAGTTCCCATTACTAGCCGGTGGTGAGCCTTCAGAGGCAGCGTGTGAGGATGAAATGTCAGCTCTTACTCACTTTGGGGTCATGCTTCAAATGCAGACAAGCCTCCCCTCCCGCACAGCGGCATTAGAGGAGACAGGTGCCAGGAAAGATCAGGGGGACGTGGTCCAGTGACCAGTCTGTACCTGGAGATCAGTATGACTCAATGTCTGGGCCGAGGCGAAACGAGTCGCTTCGTTGCGTACGAGCTCGGGGATTAAGCACTAAAAAATAAAGGCTGGGGAGAATGTGCGTGTTTTTAAAAGCAGGCTGGGACATAATTCATAGAATTAGGTACTTTGGGTGAGTTTTATTAAAATTCAACACCGCGGCTCTCTTATTCTTTCATTTCAAATGAACAAAGACTATAATTTTGTCTCATTTTGTCCATTCATCTGAGCTCACAAGCCAATCAAATGCATGCTCCCAGTTGACATTTCAAACTTTTTAATTCTTAATTATTGATGAAGACTTGACTATAATGACTCAGAAATATCTCACTCATGATATAGAGAGGCACAATCAAAATAAGAAAAATGTAATTATTGTATTTCTGTTTATTTTTACTTGAAGAAAATTGCACGTATTTAAGAAAGAATATTTTTAATCTCATTTTTAAACCCATTTATACATCACATAAAAAAAAAAAGTCTCAATTAATAATAATGCTGTAAGTAATCTTAACGGTCCTATAAATGGGCTTATTTTTAATGCAAAATAGTGTTTTGTTTTGGGTTTTTTTACAGATTAAATACATTTTCTTTTTTAACAATTCAAAATGTAATTTAAAGGCTTTAAGTTCCTCGTTTTAAATCAAAGATATATTTATTTATATAATGACATACATGCATCTGTGTTCATCAAGCCGTTTGCTGTCATGCTGAGCGTAAAAAGCTTTTTGTCCCTTGAGTGTTTTACCCAGCACTGTTTGTAATTGCAAACGTTAGGGGGGAAATAAATAAATAAATAAAAATAACAACGCATCCACATCAGTTACACCAACATTTTTGGGTCTAAGTGGCCCCCACTAGTTCATCCAAACCCCCCTCTGCGTTTTTCATCCCGCATCCTATTTTTCACCTTCCTCCCACCTGAAAATGTCAGTGAGGTAATCTGCACGTCCTCATTCAGCTTGGCGTTAACTGGAATCAAGGGTGACTGCTGGAGGATGAGGCCAGTGTTGCGGAAAACTCCCAGCAGCCCCTGCTCTCCGCTCTGCCAACAGGTAACTCACTAATGGGGCAAGTTTTACCAGACCGCTGGGCTGTGAAGGGCCGTGCTCTCCTTGGGGCTAAACCTCCCGACGCACACAAACAGAGGCGGTCGGCACAGAGGGCTGTCTGAATTGATGAGTAGGACAAACAACCAAACAGGACACATTCGCTTGCCCTCCACATGGACAAACAAGAGCGCTGGCTGTGTGCACAAGCGCGTCTGCTTTAGCAATGCTATAGGGGAAATGTGGAAGTGGTTGTGTTCTCTGTTGAAGGGCTCTAAATGTACAGCGGCATTCATCTGTTTTGGAAAATGTTTAGTTATCACCAGACGTTTTCCACCAAATTACCAGTTTTTGTTTTTTGTTTGTTAGTGCAGTGAAACCAATTATAGTTAACCAACTGGGTGTTAAGCAACACCCAAACAACCAGCCAGTACATTCTAGAAGCAATACAGTAATGCCAGGGCAACCAGCCAGAACACCAAGGCTACCGCATGCTGTAGCAACTTCCAGGAAACCAGTCACAACACCCTAGCTACTACATAGCAACATAGCTCGGTAGGCAGCCAGCCAGAACACTCTACTTAGCTACTGCATGACAATGCTGAATAGCTACTGCATAGCAATGCACAAGCAGTCAGCTAGAATACTTTATCAGCCCAAAAATCACAAAAAATATCCTAAAAGCCATATAGCAACAGTCAGCTAATGTTTCAGAACACCCTAGCAACATGGAAATGTTAGCAACCACCAAAAAGACCTTGGCATTGTAGCAGTGAGTTTTTAATGCCAATGGACTATAAACACTTTATTTTATTTCCAGTAGGCACAATATCTGTAGTAATTATGTTCATTTGGAAACCATGGTTACCATGTTTTTGTTTGGTTATTTTTTTAAAGAACATATAGACCTGCGTCACACTGCTTTGGGAATGCCAAGGTGTTCGCCTGCTGTTAGTAACCCTGTTAGTTGCTGGACCGAGCATGGTTCTGAGACCTGATTTCTCCTCTCACAAGCAGAAGGACTCATTCTGAACCTCTCCGCCTGGAGTTGGATACTGTGGATGTGACCCCTGAGAGGGCACAGCTCATGGCTTGTGGTCTCCCAGCTGAGGTGGCAGAGACCATTCTCCAATCCAGATCTCCCTCAATGAGAAAAGAGTATTCCCTGAAGTGGAAATTCTTTACTTCATTGTGCAGAGTTCGCCAGCAAGACCCTGTTAACTGTCCAGTCGGTACAGTTCTTGAGTACTTGCAGTCTACATTCTCAGCAAGGGTATCGCACTCCACATTGAATGTGCATGTGGTGGCATTATCGGCTTACCACTCACTATTCAGACAGCGGGCAAACACCCCCTGGTAATACGCTTCCTCCATGGTGCGCTGAGAAGGAGACCACCAGTTTGAGCTTTTGTACCAATGTAGGACCTGGCAGTGCTGCTAGAGAGAATCACCATCGCACCTCAAGACTGCTTCTCTAAAGAGAATGGGTGACCTGCAAGCCCTCACAGTGGCTCCTTTATTTCAGACTTTGCACCTGGACTGGCGAAAGCTTTTCTTCCCTTGAGTAGGCTACACTCCCATGTTCCCCACTACTGCACTATGGCACCACCATGCTTCAGGTGTTCCATCCTCCTCCCAGACCAGGCAAAGCCTAATTATATGTATCCTGTGAGAACCCTTGACACATACATCCAGAGAGCTGCCCTGTGGAGAAAGTCAGACCAACTGCTCGTGTCCGTTGATCGGGCCAGGAGAGGTCTCCCTGCTACCAAGCAGAGCATCAGCCGGTGGATTATCGGGACAATCACCATTGGAATCTCCCTTCCATTGGATGGATTCTACAGCAGATTGAGAGCGTGGTAACACAGGGGGCATTCCCAAAGCATTGTGACACAGCGTCTCATTCCCTCAATGATTACCTGGAGACGTTTAAGTTGTTTTCTCTGGGCCGCTATACACAGCAGTGAAGCCTCATGTGTTCGAATTCTTGACGTGTTTGACAAGTATCATGTAATCATAGCATGACATTTCCTCAGTGCTCTTCTCTGACCGCTTTGACTGTACATACATTAGACAGGTCAAATCCAGTCAGTCTCTCACTGTACTCACGCATGGCGCTGAATTCTCCATTATGGCCCCATGTTACTTGCTCAATTAGCCTGTCTGCATTTTTCCTTTCTATTTGTCAGGCGATAATGCGAACGAAAGCCACCTTCAGATAACCTCTGCTGAAATACTGTTTACACTCCACGCCAGCTGCCCTGTCTTGCCTGCAAATCTACAAGTCTTCATGCATCGGATAAAGACTGCGGTTTTCCACTTCAGCAGATGCATAAAACATAAGTGCAGAATTCTGTCATAGTCTCATAGAACAGCTTTCAAAGTCACTAAAAGAAAGCAGTTTTAGGACTCTGCCACATATTCTTTATTTTATTTTATTATTTTTTTGCTGAAATATGAAAATTATTATTTAGGACAGTCTCATGAAGGAAACAATTCTGTACACTTTATGAGGCATATAGTGTCACTCTCACCTCAGTTTATATTAACATATGCACACAGAATAGAATATATATATATATATATATATATATATATATATATATATATACCATATTACAAAAATGTAATTATTAATATAAATATATAATCAAAACAGTTAAAACAGTTGTTTTGGCAAAACAAGTTAAAATTATTTTCTATTCATTTTATTTATTGTTCATTCATGCATTCGTTTGTTAATTTACTTATAATTCCTGTAACTTAACTGGACTTCCATTTTAACACTAAAGTTTATACTTAAACTACAGCGGTTCTCTAAAATGAGACATTTTGGTGGTGCAGAATTAAATCGGCAGAGTGATGAAATATCTCCAACCAGAATGTTTCTAAACTACCTGATGTTGCTTTTGAGGAAAAACATGATTGCAAGTTTCTTTAGAGTCCTTAGGAATATAAGCTTTCCTCCTCTGTCATGGTTGAGCGGAAAACCTAAGGAAAAAAAAAATTAAGCATGTACCCTGTACCGTCTATTGTCTTTAACAAGGAGTAGCGAGGCCTTATCAAGGCTAACAGACGCTAACGAAGCCGTCATGTCGATGTGAAAGCGACAGGCCTTCCCCACAGTGCTAAATGACAGGCCTGTCGCACTGCCTGCATCACAGCTGCCCTTTTTCTCTGTAACCAGGTACACTCAACCGCCGTGTTAAACAAGGACAGTATGACAGACAATAATATTTAAAAGCAGAGTTATAGATTTACCTCCGCTTCACAACATGCATTTAGCCTTGAAGTGCACGGTTGCTGTGGTGATGTTTGTTTGTGAGACTGTACTGAGATGACTTCTGGAGAAAGACATAGCTTGTTAGAGAACAGGTCGCTGAGTTTGATTCCACTCGAATACCTGCATGGTGAGATCTTATTTGGATCGTTAATCAAAAAATTGCTGGTCTGCTACGAAAACTTGTGTCTAGACAGGTAAAAACCAATTGTTCAGAATTGTAAAAATGGCTGGAATAATAATTGGGCATTGAACAGCAGTGGCAGCTCGGCAATTTGTATCAAAATGCGTTTCTCAAAATGGCATGGAATATTATGGCCCATGCCATGCAATCACTTCACTCTCAATTTATGATAATCTAATCATGGCAACGGTGTGAGGTAAAATGTATAAAAAAGATATATGTTGTTTACTATCATATTTATTAATAATACTATATTCTATAATAATAAAAATATTACTAAAATTAAGAATATTTTTAGACTGGATTTCTTTAGACTTTAGATGTTAGAGTAAACTACTAAAAAAAAAAAAACTAGTTTTAACTGGTGTCCCAACTTGGTCAGGCAGATGTTCGTGTAGTTTAAGCTTTTCGACCATCTGATTATCATCTGAATATTGCCCCTATAAACCAGCCAAAAGTCCAATCTGGGGCATTTAAAACAGTTTTTAGCTTTTTTTACCCTTCCAGTATGGTTTGTCGGATTCTGCCTGATGCTAATTTATCTAATAGAACTTTGATAACCCAGGATGCCAGTTAATTAATTTCAATCACTAACTGTCAATATTACATGCTGCACCTTTAAAGAACATAATTAGTTGCTAACTTCTAAGGCAAGTCTAAGTATGTTATGTTACCAGGTTGCTTACTACAGAATGTTGCCCTATTTATCTGCACAGTACAAACTGCGTAGGATGTGTTGCATACCACAGTTCAGTATTTAGGGTAAGGATTTATTGACATCAATGATATACCAGGCTTCTTGATCTGTTTGTTTGGTATGACTTGCCTTCCCATAAGAATACAGTGTTGAAAGCACGTCAGCTACAACCTCGTTGTCAAACGGACGCTCAACTGCAGGTGGTTGCATCTCGTTCCCTGGCTCCCTGAAGATCTTCTCATCTTCATTTCTGATGCATGCTATCATGGAGAAGTGATGTAAGAACTGAGCAATGCAGATGCCATGAACCGCTGTTATAATGGAAGAATGCCATGTTAAAGGTGACCGGGAAACAACCCAGGATGGCTCTCTGAGGCACTTAGCCCCATATTCAACGCAGTTTTGGAATTCCCACCCAATCAGAAACCAGTCCAAGTTCCAAGACACTGTGAAAGCATGCACCTGTATGGCTTTGAGGTTGTTTTCAAGTTAAATGGACAGGAATCCAGTGAACATGATCTTGGTTGTCTTGCCAACCATGACCAGATGGGAATACGATCAGTGCAATGTGAAGGTCTATATATATATTATTAGTCCTGTGATTCAAAACATATATACTTTGTAATAAATCTTCGTAGCAATTTACTCAGACATAAGATTAGTTTTTGATGCATTTTTGTGCCACATAAATAAATAAAATATATGATAATAAGATTATAGTTATGATATTTTGAGAATAAAGTAAAAATTACCAGAATAAAGTCAAAGAAAGATGAGTTGTAGGAATGCAAGATTGTTGTAACAATTTGAGAATAAAATCTAAATTATGAGAACAAAGTTGCAATACGAGGTGGAAGTTGTAATATTTTGAAGATACAAATCATGTGTTTTTTTTTTTTTAGAGTAAAGTCATAGCACTAATATTCTGATAAGAAAGTCAGTATTTTGAGAGTAAATATGAGAATAAAGTCATAGCAATAATTTAAAGTTGTAATGCTTTGATAATAAACGTTTAGTATTTTGAAAGTAGAGATGTGTTAATACAGGAAGATTTTGCCTCATAATATAAGAATATAATATATATAGCATGAATAAAGTTAATTTGTGTGAAAATTTCATCACCTAGTTTGCAAAAAAGCAACTAACCTTTCGTTCTACTAAATAAATAAATACATACATATATATATAATTTATTTATATATTTTTTCTCAATCAAATAAGGTCCTTTTTATAAAACAACACATGAGTACACAAATTACATGTGCTCGTGAGAACAAATTAGCATTAAACAAGGACTCACCCACAAGACGACCTTGCCTTTTATGCAAAGCTTGTTCAAATTGATGCATTTATTAATTGCATTTAGAATCTCAATGTGTTCATTAATAAGCCCTGAATGCGTAAAAGAAACCAAATGTATAAAGAATGCAACTGGGGCATGCAATCTGAAAAGGAGCGAATAAATGGAATAATAAAAAGCAAGTTCTTTTGAAAGTATTATTATAAAAGCGCCTTTATTTAATTTTAAAAAATCCGCTGCCTGCTGCGAGGAGAAAAACCCATATAACACTACAGCAGGAATCATCACTGTACCAAAAACTGCAAAAAAGCCAAAAAAGCCGCCTGGTTCGGTATGGCTGAAGTTGATTCCCCTAAAATAAAACAGATATGAGCTCTGTATTTCCTCTTATATGTTTGTTCTGTTAGAAGTGGGTTATTTTATAGCTGACATGCGTCACGTCTGATATAAGCGATATTGTTTATAATCCATTTCTAAAGAACACGTCTATCACGCCGAATGAAACCAATCATTCTCAATATCACCTTCCACAGGTGTTTTGCTGAGGTACATTGACTTAGCTGTTCCATCTACGTTTCTTCGATCGCAAATGGTGGTCAGCCCTTCCAGGCGTGTTATTCAGCGCAGTTTGGTTCTGAGGTCAACCGTGTTATTGTGCTAGCGTGGGATGTGACGATTTGCTTATGAGTCAATATGGAGTTTCCTTTTCTTTGAGTGAAGATTAGTAATGCTGAACAATATCTCTGGGCTAAACATCCATCATGATTCGGAGTTTGTAAAAATCTGTAAGCGTGACTGGAGACACAAATCAGACTGATCTGAAGTGGGCCCACATGCCATGTCAATTTTTAATCAATGCGCCGCACAATTCCCTCTAATATACTGCGCAGATCTGCATTCATTTATGTCTTAACTCCACTCTTTATCTGTGTTCTTGTAGCTTTTAAAATCAACATGAAACAGGGCTTTCATGCAGGGCGAGACTTGATTTTATCCATGGGAACTCAATTGATTGTGAGAGCTTAATTGGTGACATTATCCTAAGCAATGTGAGTTCAGAGATGCATTACATTTGTGGACATTTTTGAAGCTGTAATGAAGGATTATGAAGGTTTAAAATCAACAAGACCAGGAATATGTATTTAGAGAGCAAATGGCAGTTTGATTTTATTTATTTATTTATTTTTGATGAAAACATTTGCTGTCCTTGTTTACACTTCACATATGTGGTTTATTAATAAAGATAATCTCTATCTGAAAAGTCGCTCCAACAGTTTCAAAGATGTGAGCTCCAGGGCATGAGCGGCCATTCAGGTGTGCACAAACACACACACACACACACACACACATATATGTATGTGTGTCAAGGGGTGTGTCTTGCAAGGAGCACGCTGGAGGCACTTATAACCTTTCACAATCCTTAATGAATGAAAAATGCAGGGTAAAATCCAACACAGCACATGTAACTAAAAAAAGTAGACCAGAAACAGGTGCAAAGGATAAAACAATAAAAACAAAACAAGATGTCTAAGTTAATACTTGTTCAAAACAATCACTTTAGTAAAGTACCATTTTCTGCTTATTTTTAAAATTACATTTTAATTTTATGATATGATGGTATTTATGATATGATGTTGTTTTTAAATATGATGGGGACACCAAATATAATATATGATATTTGCCATCTGAATCTAACGTGTCAAGAAATGGTAAAAGTCAGCCATATCATGTTAATTATGGAGCCTTTAGCCCCAACAGAAGGGTGCTTTTTACCCCAAATTCCATACCTTTTTATATTAAATTATATTAAAAATCGCAAAAAAGACCTTTGTCTTCAAATATATGCATTCATTTTATTGATTCTCATTTGCTACTTACATACACAAAATAAAACATACACAACAAAAAAATAAAAACTTTGGCTCCAGGAGGTCATTCCTGAAAACCCTAGCTGTTCACAGAGTGCTGTATCAAAGCACATTAAATGCAAAGTTGACTGGAAGGAAGAAACTGGATAGAAAAAGGAGCACAAGAAACGGGTATGACAGCACGCTTTTGAACACTGTCAAGCAAAGCTTATTCAAACACTTGGGAGAACTTCACAAGCAGTGGACTGAAGCTGTGCATCAAAAGTGTCCACGCAGAGACATCTTCAAGAAAAGAACTACCAAGCTACTTATGAAACAGAAACAATGTCAGAAACATCTTACCTGGGCTACAGAGAAAAGCAACTCTTTTCAGATAAAAGTCAATTTTGCATTTTCGTTTGAAATCAAGGTCCGGAGGAAAACCAGGGAGGCACAGAACGCAAGCTGGTTGAAGCCAGGTGTGAAGTTTCCACAGTCTGTGATGATTGGGGGTGTTGTGACGTCTGCTGGTGCTGGTCCACTGTGTTTTCTCAAGTACAAAGTCAATGCAGCCGTATACCAGGAGATTTTGGAGCACTTTACGCTTCCATCTGCTGACAAGCTTTATGGAGATGCTGATTTTCTTTTCCAGCAGGACTTTAGCACTAGTTGACTTTAGATATTTTCAAGAGAAAGATGAGAAACAGTAGATCCAACAATCCAGACGGGCTGAAGCTCAACGCTGCCTCAGCAGAGCCACATACTGATCACAAACAAGTATTGAGTGCAGAAATGAACACGCTTCAAAGAATTTTGTTTTCTTATGAAATATTGTAATGTTTTGAGATCAGATTAGATAGATAGATCCAGATTATACAAGTACGAATAAGTACGCTTATTCAGAGACCAGAAGCTCTGAGAACTAATACATCACTTACATAGGCTGGGACTGCTTTTATACCAATCTCACACTGGATTTCTCGTGTGCCGTCCGTGCTTTCTCAGGCCCAGCGGAATCCGAAAAAACATTTTTACACCAAACTCTGACGTCAAGCACTCTTGAGTTCACACCAGCTCTGCTGCGAAACAGCCTTAAGTAGAAAAAACGAATTAAAATGGCTTTGTTTAAAGCCTACTTGAAGTAAGAGAGACGTTTGTTTGCCGTCATGCCAATTACCTCACTGCTGTTCATTCTCCGCAGGTACCTGCCGCAGATTAGCCAGGTTAAACTTAATCTGAGTTTTTTCCTCTGGTGGTCAGTTCAGATCCTTACTTGTCTTCATCAATTACAGGAAACGGGCATCTTCGCATCACACACTCCCACACCATTAAGCCCATGGTTTGTCTACAGTGTGTGGAGCTGCTAGTGATTTTGTGTGTTTCATTAAACAGTGCGAGACCTCCATTTGCTACAGTACGCAGCGTGGTGCAGACCTACCAGTGTGTGGGCATATCGTTCTGTGTGTTCACGTGTAGGCGTATGTCAGTCGACTGTTTTTATTTTCTCTTCGCCTGCATTTTCCCTGCATTGTATTAAACTTCTGAACTCAGCTGCACAGTGCGTTTGAAGTGCAAAAGCTGATTTTAATAAACTTCCTTATAAATAAACTGGGATATTCTTCACTTTGTTAACGACGGTGTTGAAATCTAGCAACTGAGAATGTCAGCCAGTTTGATCTTGAAAATGAAAGTAGGAAAATGAGAGTATGGCGGCTTTTTGAGACATAAAGTAGTCACGACATGGAACAGACAACTTGTGGGCGCTAAAGCGGCTACATAAGCAGCGAGCACTCCGCCACCGAGTGAAAAAAAGAAATAAATCAGGTAATTGTATTCAAATGAGTTCATTAAGCTCTCGTCTAGCAAGCCCAGTGCTCCAAATAGTAATTAAACATTTCAAATGATCTTTACCGTTTTTGTTGTTGTTGTTTTTTTCTGAGGTGTCCTTTTTTCTCTGCTCATTTATTCCAGCTTGTGAATATTGATATTTTGTTTTGTTATATTTTTCCATAAAAGATAAAATATAAAAACTATATTTTAATTATTAATATATTAAGAAATATAATTTTTTTATAAAACGATAAAATTTTGCCAGGTGAATATATATATATATATATATATATATATATATATATATATATATATATATATATATATATATATATATATATATATATATATATATTACAAATATTTTTTTACTTGATATTTATCAAAAAGGTTTGTCATCAAAGGAATAAATTACATTTCACATTAAAATAGAGAAAAAATAATATAACAAAATAAAAAGTCATTTTAAATTGCAATATTTTACAATAGTACCGTTTTTTCTTGTATCATGTACAATCTTACAACCCCAAATATTTTCATTAATAATGTTATATATAATTTGCAAACATTTCACAGCATTTAAGCTTTAATAAAGGTCTAAATATGCAATACATTGTTGTTTTATATGTTGCTTACGAGTATATATACAAGTTTAATAACTTGTTGCAATAGTTTTTGTTTTATTTTCCATTCATGTACTGTATATTTCTTCCACAAGCATGGACGAATCTTTTGCAATAAGATCAATAACACGCCTTTGGAATATATAGCAATTTTCATTTCAGTCTGTTTCATTTTCACTCTGTAGAATTGCTAATCTGATTCATACCTGGTTTTGTAGCAAGGCGATGGCTCAAAAAAGACAGTGTCTAAACTCAAAGAAAATCCAACAGAGCTCATCATCATAGCTGACAAACCCTGCTCTAGTCAGGTGATTATACAGAGTAAAATTTATCAACCATTCAGCTCGGTACCAATTAAATTGCTGGAAAATGTCAGGAGAACATTGTTTAAGCCACCTCAGATGCCATGGCTATTGACAAATGAACATGTCCCAATCCATTTTAATACACTTTTGTTCAGCGTAGGCCATTTAAATATCTATGAATAGTTTGGAGCGCTAGTCTGATTTTTCTTGGCAGCGTTGCGAAGCTTCAAGCTGAGGCCACGTTTCAGGAGCTACATGTATGATTCTGGCTTTTTGTAATCCTCTACGCTCATTAAATGAAATCCCTGAACCACCTGCTTACTTTTTATGTTGTTTTGCTTATTCAGATCTTGTTTATTTCACAGACACATTAGGGCGAAATCTACTGTAAATGAAACATTGCCCATGCGAGGGGTCATTTGTTATCCACTTCGGGGCCCTTGGGATATAATGAGTCAGTAGTGCCGCATGCACGCTGTGTCTTTTCTTCACAGCGTGAGGTAAACGGCGAAGGCTTCCTTTTAGCGCTTGTAAGCAGACGCGCATACACACACAACACCGCATGACCACCCATCCACCTAAAAAAAAAACCCTATACGAACACATTTAAGAGCTAATGAAAGTGATCGCTGCTGGTATCACTGAACTTTACATGGCTTTTCCTCATTGTTTGTCCAGTAGAAAATCTTTTATTTCAGGCTGCTCAAGCCGGAGGACAAAGGAAGCCTTGCTGGTATGGCTAGTTAAAAGCCTGGTAGGGACCCACATCCCTAAAGGACTGGTTTTTTGACAACAAATAAAACCTTTTACACTGTGAGCCTCATTTGAAGGGTTTAAGGACCAGTCTGACTAAATGGGGCGAATTAGTGCAATTGGTCACACTTTATCATGTGTGTGCATCAAAAAATAAGTACTATGCACTTGTTGCGATCATATTGTCTTGCAAAACACTTTTAGTGCCATTAAGGTGGGATACGGGTAAGGTTAGGGTGGTATGGGTAGGTTTAAAGGTGGGTTAACAGTACGCATAAGACCTACATTCACCTTTGAACACAAATTAAGATATATATGTGCATTATTATTACTATTATAAAACATTTTCCTGCTTTATATATATCCATTCTAATAGTAGTATTTGTTTGTTTGAAAGAATATCTTATTTATTAATTTACTAGCTTTCTATAAAACAATATTAATTCTATTTGAAACATTGTTGTGTGTAAGAACATTAATGCATCAGTTATTATTATTATTGTTATTGTAACTTTTTTCTTCTTCTGTGTCAGTTCAGCTGGTGCAAAAGGGACGCTTTGCTGATTAGGCCGGTTAGGAACCCACATCCCAAAACACCTCCAGCAATGCTGGTCTTTTCACATTAACAAATATAAAATTTTTACTTTGTGACCCACATTCGAAGCGTCTGGTGTGTTGCAGAGCAGAAAGTGCGAAGCGCTGTTGACTGATGCATGAGACAAGCTACTTTTTTTTTTTTTTTCAGGTGCTCAGAGCGCATCTACTGCTTTATGCGTCAGTTACTCTAACTTTTCAGCACCATGGCAATGGCGGACTTCCAATCGCCTTGCGAGCGCTGGCAGTGCTACAGACTGTGGAGGT